>NC_060185.1:3450711-3554698 GCF_021184085.1 Oncorhynchus gorbuscha
TTGTATTATCCCATGGTATTAGCCCATGGTATGAGCCCATGGTATGAGCCCATGGTATTAGCGCATGGTATTAGCGCATGGTATTAGCCAATGGTATTAGCTCATGGTATGAGCCCATGGTATGAGCCCATGGTATTCGCTCATGATATTAGCCCATGATATTAGCCCATGGTATTAGCCCATGGTATGAGCCCATGGTATTAGCCCATGGTATTAGCCCATGGTATTAGCTAATGGTATGAGCCCATGGTATTAGCTCATGGTATGAGCCCATGGTATGAGCCCATGGTATTAGCCCATGGTATTAGCTAATGGTATGAGCCCATGGTATTAGCTCATGGTATGAGCCCATGGTATGAGCCCATGGTATTAGCCCATGGTATGAGCCCATTGTATTATTATCCCATGGTCTGAGCCCATGGTATTAGCCCATGGTATTAGCCCATGGTATGAGCCCATTGTATTAGCCCATGGTATGAGCCCATGGTATGAGCCCATTGTATTATCCCATGGTATTAGCCCATGGTATGAGCCCATGGTATGAGCCCATGGTATTAGCGCATGGTATTAGCGCATGGTATTAGCCAATGGTATTAGCTCATGGTATGAGCCCATGGTATGAGCCCATGGTATTCGCTCATGATATTAGCCCATGATATTAGCCCATGGTATTAGCCCATGGTATGAGCCCATGGTATGAGCCCATGGTATGAGCCCATGGTATTAGCTCATGGTATGAGCCCATGGTATTAGCTCATGGTATTAGCTCATGGTATGAGCCCATGGTATTAGCTCATGGTATGAGCCCATGGTATGAGCCCATGGTATTCGCTCATGATATTAGCCCATGGTATTAGCCCATGGTATCATGATATTAGCCCATGATATTAGCCCATGGTATTAGCCCATGGTATGAGCCCATGGTATGAGCCCATGGTATGAGCCCATGGTATTAGCTCATGGTATGAGCCCATGGTATTAGCTCATGGTATTAGCCCATGGTATGAGCCCATGGTATGAGCCCATGGTATGAGCCCATGGTATTAGCTCATGGTATGAGCCCATGGTATTAGCTCATGGTATTAGCTCATGGTATGAGCCCATGGTATGAGCCCATGGTATTAGCTCATGGTATGAGCCCATGGTATTAGCCCATGGTATTAGCTCATGGTATGAGCCCATGGTATTAGCCCATGGTATTAGCCCATGGTATTAGCCCATGGTATTCAAATAAGACATTGCATCAATGGTAGTCATAAACATAACACTTTGTCTCTATGTC
Source organism: Oncorhynchus gorbuscha (assembly GCF_021184085.1). Taxonomy (NCBI): domain Eukaryota; kingdom Metazoa; phylum Chordata; class Actinopteri; order Salmoniformes; family Salmonidae; genus Oncorhynchus; species Oncorhynchus gorbuscha. The sequence goes on from NC_060185.1 coordinate 3,451,994, forward strand.
AGATACATTAACCATCTCACAAATTACAAAATGGCACCGTATTCCCTATATAGTGCACTACTAAAGACCAGAGCCCTATTCCCTATGAAGTACACTACTATAGACCAGAGTCCTATTCCCTATGAAGTACACTACTATAGACCAGAGCACCCTATATAGTACACTACTATAGACCAGAGCACCCTATATAGTACACTACTATAGACCAGAGCACCCTATATAGTACACTACTATAGACCAGAGCACCCTATATAGTGCACTACTATAGACCAGAGCACCCTATATAGTACACTACTATAGACCAGAGCACCCTATATAGTACACTACTATAGACCAGAGCACCCTATATAGTACACTACTATAGACCAGAGCACCCTATATAGTACACTACTATAGACCAGAGCACCCACTACTATAGACCAGAGCACCCTATATAGTGCACTACTATAGACCAGAGCACCCTATATAGTGCACTACTATAGACCAGAGCACCCTATATAGTGCACTACTATAGACCAGAGCACTCTATATAGTGCACTACTATAGACCAGAGCACCCTATATAGTGCACTACTATAGACCAGAGCACCCTATATAGTACACTACTATAGACCAGAGCACCCTATATAGTACACTACTATAGACCAGAGCACCCTATATAGTACACTACTATAGACCAGAGCACCCTATATAGTACACTACTATAGACCAGAGCACCCTATATAGTGCACTACTATAGACCAGAGCACCCTATATAGTGCACTACTATAGACCAGAGCACCCTATATAGTACACTACTATAGACCAGAGCACCCTATATAGTGCACTACTATAGACCAGAGCACCCTATATAGTACACTACTATAGACCAGAGCACCTTATATAGTGCACTACTATAGACCAGAGCACCCTATATAGTACACTACTTTTTATCACAGGTCAATGGTCAAAAGTGCAGTGGCTTGTGAAAGTATTCCATCCCCTTGGCATTTTTCCTATTTTGTTGCCTTACAACCGGGAATTAAAATAGATTTTGGGGGCTTGTATCATTTGATTTACACAACATGCCTATCACTTTGAAGATACAATTTTTAAAAAATCATGAAACAAACAAGAAATAAGACCAAAAAAAAATGGAAAGCTTGAGCGTGCATAACTAATCACCCCCTCAAAGTCAATACTTTGTAGAGCCACCTTCTGCAGCAATTACAGCTGTAAGTCTCTTGGGGTGTCTATAAGCTTGGCACATCTAGCCACTGGGATTTTTGCCCATTCTTCAAGTCAAAAATGCGCCAGCTCCTTTAAGTTGGATGGGTTCCACTGGTGTACAGCAATCTTTAAGTCATACCATAGATGCTCAATTGGATTGAGGTATGGACTTTGACCAGGCCATTCCAAGACATTTAAATGTTTCCCCTTAAACCCCTCAAGTGTTACTTTAGCAGTATGCTTAGGGTCATTGTCCTGCTGGAAGGTGAACCTCCATCCCAGTCTCAAATCTCTAGAAGGCAAACAGGTTTCCCTCAAGAATTTCCCTGTATTTAGCACCATCCATCATTCCTTCAAATCTGATCAGTTTTCCAGTCACAGCCGATGAAAAACGGATGGTGTTCTCAGGGTGACGCGAGGTATTGGGTTTGCGCGAGAAATAGCCAAAAAGCTCAATTTTAGTCGCATCTGACCAGAGTACCATCTTCCATATGGAGTCTCCATGACTTTTGGTGAGAACCAAACATGCTTCCTTATTTTTTTCTGGCCACTCTTCCGTAAAGCCCAGTTCTGTGGAGTGTACGGATGTCCTATGGGCAGATACTCCAATCTCCGGTGTGGAGCTTTGCAACTCCTTCAGGGTTGTCATTAGTCTCTTTATTGCCTCTCTGATTAATGCCCTCCTTGCCTGGTCCGTGAGATTTGGTGGGCGGCCCTCTCTTGGCAGGTTTGTTGTGGTGCCATATTCTTTCCATTTTTGAATAACGGATATAATGGTGCTCCGGGGGATGCTCAAAGTTTCTGATATTTTTTTATACCCCAACCCTGATCTGTACTTCTCCACAACTTTGTCCCTGACCTGTTTGGAGAGCTCCTTGGTCTTCATGGTGTCGCTTGCTTGGTGGTGCCCCTTGCTTAGGGGTGTTGCAGACTCTGGGGCCTTTCAGAACAGGTACATTCAGTTGAAGTCGGAAGTTTACATCCACTTAGATTGGAGTCATTAAAACTTATTTTCAACCACTCCACAAATTTCTTGTTAACAAACTGTAGTTTTGCCAAGTCGATTAGGGCATCTACTTTGTGCATGACACAAGTCATTTTTCCAACAATTGTCTATAGACAGATTATTTCACTTATAATTATCTGTATCACAATTCCAGTGGGTCAGAAGTTTATATACACTAAGTTGACTGAGCCTTTAAACATCTTGGAAAATTCCAGAAAACGATGTCATGGCTTTAGAAGCTTCTGATAGGCTAATTGACATCATTTGAGTCAATTGGAGGTGTACCTGTGGATGTATTTCAAGGACTACCTTCAAACTCAGTGCCTCTTTGCTTGTCATCATGGGACAATAAAAAGAAATCAGCCAAGACCTCAGAAAAAACATTGTAGATATCCACAAGTCTGGTTCATCACTGGGAGCAATTTCCAAATGCCTGAAGGTACCACATTCATCTGTACAAACAATAGTACTCAAGTATAAACACCATGGGACCACGCAGCCGTCATACTGCTCAGGAAGGAGATGTGTTCTGTCTCCTAGAGATGAACGTACTTTGGTGTGAAAAGTGCAAATCAAAGGAACCTTGTGAAGATGCTGGAGGAAACAGGTACAAAAGTATCTATATCCACAGTAAAACGAGTCCTTTATCGACATAACCTGAAAGGCCGCTCAGCAAGGAAGAATCCACTGCTCCAAAACTGCCATAAAAAAGCCAGACTACGGTTAACAACTGCACATGGGGATGAAGATCGTACTTTTTGGAGAATTGTCCTCTGGTCTGATGAAACAAAAATAGTTAGGCCATAAACGCCATCCAAACCGTGAAGCACGGGGTGGCAGCATCATGTTGTGAGGGTGCTTTGCTGCAGGAGGGACTGGTGCACTTCACAAAATAGAAAATGATGTGGATATGTTGAAGCAACATCTCAAGACGACAGTCAGGAAGTTAAACCTTGGTCGCAAAAGGGTCTTCCAAATGGACAATGACCCCAAGCATACTTCGAAAGTTCTTTAAAGACAACAAAGTCAAGGTGTTGGAGTGGCCATCACAAAGCCCTGACGTCAGTCCTATAGAACATTTGTGGGCACAACTGAAAAAGTATGTGCGAGCAAGGAGGCCTACAAACCTGACTCAGTTACACCAGCTCTGTCAGGAGGAATGGGCCAAAATTCACCCAACATATTGTGGGAAGCTTGTGGAAGTTTATCCAAAACGTTTGACCCAAGTTAAACAATATAATGGCAATGCTACCAAATACTAATTGAGTTTGTAAACTTCTGACCCACTGGGAATGTGATGAAAGAAATAAAAGCTGAAATAAATCATTCTCTCTACTATCATTCTGACATTTCACATTCTTAAAATAAACCGGTGATCCTAACTGACCTAAGACAGGGAATTTATACTAGGATTAAATGTCAGGAATTGTGATTAACTGAGTTTAAATGTATTTGGCTAAGGTGTATGTAAACTTCTGACTTCAACTGTATATACTGAGATCATGTGACAGATCATGTGACACTTAGATTGCACACAGGTGGACTTTATTTAACTAATTATGTGACTTCTGAAGGTAATTGGTTGCACCAGATCTTATTTAGGGGCTTCATAGCAAAGGGGAGGGGCTTCATAGCAAAGGGGAGGGGCTTCATAGCAAAGGGGAGGGGCTTCATAGCAAAGGGGAGGGGCTTCCGTAGCAAAGGAGGTAAATAAATATGCACTGACAACTTTTCCGTTTTTAAAAATTAAAATGTATTTTTATTTCACTTCACCAATTTTGACTATTTTGTGTTTGTCCATTACATGAAATCCAAATAAAAATATATTTAAATTACAGGTTGTAATGCAACAAAAATAGGAAAAACTTCAAGGGGGATGAATACTTTTGCAAGGCACTGTAGTACATAATATTGGGAATAGGGTGGAGGTATCTAAAGAACATCACAGTCAGATCATTGTCGTTGGCTGTGACATCTGTAAAGCTCTCATTTATTCCAACCATCAGGTAACATCCCATGTTACATTCATTGGAATGATGATGTTTGTGCAACGTTTGAGGAACCATGGTAGAACATAGAACGTACTGCAGAGCACCCCTTCCTCCCCAGGGGGCCGGGGGGGGGGGGTATTTCCTCACGATAAGATGACTGAATAAACATGTTGTATAGCTGTACACACACACAGACGCCATAGTCTGATACAGCTACTAACGACTAGCACCTACAATAACACAGAGAGGAAATTAACAAATAGCACAGCATCTGGCCCTGCAATAAGACCTAGATTCAGCTTCTTGTCAGGTTTATTAGGAGGGCTGCTGAATGGCTGAGCTGTGACGAGGTTAGACTCCCTGAAGTCCTCTTTCATGCACTGAAAACTACAAGAACATGATGATGATATGTCTGGGGTTGTCTATCTCCACACGAAGAACCTCCCCTGCACGCGCACACACACACAGAGAGAGAGAGAGAGGGGGAGAGAGAAATACACCCTCCCTCAGCCTCAGAGAGATGGATAAGGCACCACCCTGGAGCTGCTCTTAGCCTCAATCGTTTAGGCAGTTCAAAAGGTCTCTCTGCGTCGGCAGCATCTTGAAGGTGACACCTACCATCACCCAGGAGAACTAACAACGAACAGAGCTACAGAATCCTCACTGTGAAACGTGCTAACAAACCAAACCTATCCGTCTCCTTCTTCAATACAACTGTGAATCTAGTGAAGATGATTCCCACTTTAAATACACACGAGGGAAGCACATACAGTATACTGACTCAAAACCCTTCCACTTGTTTTGTGTTACTAACAGCCAGACTCAGCACACATGCAGTTAACTAGAAAGGGCCTCCTGTAAAGGGCCTGCTGTAAAGGGCCTGCTGTAAAGGGCCTCCTGTAAAGGGCCTCCTGTAAATGGACTCCTGTAAATGGACTCCTGTAAAGGGCCTGCTGTAAAGGGCCTGCTGTAAAGGGCCTGCTGTAAAGGGCCTGCTGTAAATGGACTCCTGTAAAGGGCCTGCTGTAAAGGGCCTCCTGTAAAGGGTCTCCTGTAAAGGGGCTGCAGTAAAGGGTCTCCTGTAAAGGGCCTCCTGTAAAGGGTCTCCTGTAAAGGGCCTGCAGTAAAGGGCCTGCTGTAAAGGGCCTGCTGTAAAGGGCCTCCTGTAAAGGGCCTGCTGTAAAGGGCCTGCTGTAAAGGGCCTCCTGTAAAGGGCCTCCTGTAAAGGGCCTGCTGTAAAGGGTCTCCTGTAAAAGGCCTGCTGTAAAAGGCCTGCTGTAAAAGGCCTGCTGTAAAGGGCCTGCTGTAAATGGCCTGCTGTAAAGGGTCTCCTATAAATGGACTCCTGTAAATGGACTCCTGTAAAGGGCCTGCTGTAAAGGGCCTCCTGTAAAGGGCCTCCTGTAAAGGGCCTGCTGTAAAGGGTCTGCTGTAAAGGGCCTCCTGTGAAGGGCCTCCTGTACAGGGCCTGCTGTAAATGGACTCCTGTAAAGGGCCTGCTGTAAAGGGCCTGCTGTAAAGGGCCTGCTGTAAATTGACTGCTGTAAAGGGCCTGCTGTAAATGGACTCCTGTAAAGGGCCTGCTGTAAAGGGCCTGCTGTAAAGGGCCTGCTGTAAATGGACTCCTGTAAAGGGTCTGCTGCAAATGGATTCCTGTAAAAGGCCTGCTGTAAATGGACTCCTGTAAAGGGCCTGCTGTAAAGGGCCTCCTGTAAAGGGTCTCCTGTAAAGGGCCTGCAGTAAAGGGCCTGCTGTAAAGGGCCTGCTGTAAAGGGCCTCCTGTAAAGGGCCTACTGTAAAGGGCCTGCTGTAAAGGGCCTCCTGTAAAGGGCCTGCTGTAAAGGGCCTCCTGTAAAAGGCCTGCTGTAAAAGGCCTGCTGTAAAAGGCCTGCTGTAAAGGGCCTGCTGTAAAGGGTCTCCTGTAAATGGACTCCTGTAAATGGACTCCTGTAAATGGACTCCTGTAAAGGGCCTGCTGTAAAGGGCCTCCTGTAAAGGGCCTCCTGTAAAGGGTCTGCTGTAAAGGGCCTCCTGTAAAGGGCCTCCTGTGAAGGGCCTCCTGTACAGGGCCTGCTGTAAATGGACTCCTGTAAAGGGCCTGCTGTAAAGGGCCTGCTGTAAAGGGCCTGCTGTAAATTGACTGCTGTAAAGGGCCTGCTGTAAAGGGCCTGCTGTAAAGGGCCTGCTGTAAATTGACTGCTGTAAAGGGCCTGCTGTAAAGGGCCTCCTGTAAAGGGCCTGCTGTAAATGGACTCCTGTAAAGGGCCTGCTGTAAATTGACTGCTGTAAAGGGCCTGCTGTAAAGGGCCTGCTGTAAAGGGCCTGCTGTAAAGGGCCTGCTGTAAATGGACTCCTGTAAAGGGTCTGCTGCAAATGGATTCCTGTAAAAGGCCTGCTGTAAATGGACTCCTGTAAAGGGCCTGCTGTAAATTGACTGCTGTAAAGGGCCTGCTGTAAAGGGCCTGCTGTAAAGGGCCTGCTGTAAATTGACTGCTGTAAAGGGCCTGCTGTAAAGGGCCTGCTGTAAAGGGCCTCCTGTAAAGGGCCTGCTGTAAATGGACTCCTGTAAAGGGCCTGCTGTAAATTGACTGCTGTAAAGGGCCTGCTGTAAAGGGCCTGCTGTAAAGGGCCTCCTGTAAAGGGCCTGCTGTAAAGGGCCTCCTGTAAAGGGCCTGCTGCAAATGGACTCCTGTAAAAGGCCTGCTGTAAAGGGCCTGCTGTAAAGGGCCTGCTGTAAAGGGCCTGCTGTAAATTGACTGCTGTAAAGGGCCTGCTGTAAATGGACTCCTGTAAAAGGCCTGCTGTAAATGGACTCCTGTAAAGGGCCTGCTGTAAATGGACTCATGTAAAGGGCCTGCTGTAAATGGACTCCTGTAAAGGGCCTGCTGTAAATGGACTCCTGTAAAGGGCCTGCTGCAAATGGACTCCTGTAAATGGACTCCTGTAAAGGGCCTGCTGCAAATGGACTCCTGTAAAGGGCCTGCTGTAAAGGGCCTGCTGTAAAGGGCCTGCTGTAAATTGACTGCTGTAAAGGGCCTGCTGTAAATGGACTCCTGTAAAGGGCCTGCTGCAAATGGACTCCTGTAAAAGGCCTGCTGTAAATGGACTCCTGTAAAGGGCCTGCTGTAAAGGGCCTGCTGTAAATGGACTCCTGTAAAGGGACTCCTGTAAAGGGCCTGCTGTAAATGGACTCCTGTAAAGGGCCTGCTGTAAATGGACTCCTGTAAATGGCCTGCTGTAAATAGACACCTGTAAAGCCGGGTAACAATGGACAGACAGAACAGGTAACGATCATCAACTATATGACTCTGCATCGTGTCTAATCCCCCACTACACACACACGCTAACAGAAGAATCCAAACTAAATGAAAAGGACTCAGCAGCATCGTACCAATGGGGAGTCAGAAAACGACATGTTCCCTTCAAGACATATTGATGCGTTACGAACAGAATCATGTAAACACTCACTATGGTAGATAGGCTACATATTAGACAACAGTGGATTTACTACAACACAAACCAGTGGCCTGGGGCTCACCTCTTTTCATGGGCCCTTTTTGATCGTCAAACCCATTGAGATCAGTCTAAGGACGCAACTAAGTATGTCAACTACAACTAAGTATGTCAACTACAACTAAGTATGTCAACTACAACTAAGTATGTCAACTACAACTAAGTATGTCAACTACAACTAAGGCGGCATCCCAAATGGCATCACATTCCCTATATAGTGCTCCTACCCCCAGATCCAGCTCCTACCCCCAGATCCAGCTCCTACCCCCAGATCCAGCTCTACCCCCAGATCCAGCTCCTACCCCCAGATCCAGCTCCTACCCCCAGATCCAGCTCCTACCCCCAGATCCAGCTCCTACCCCCAGATCCAGCTCCTACCCCCAGATCCAGCTCCTACCCCCAGATCCAGCTCCTACCCCCAGATCCAGCTCCTACCCCCAGATCCAGCTCCTACCCCCAGATCCAGCTCCTACCCCCACCAGCTCCTACCCCCAGATCCAGCTCCTACCCCCAGATCCAGCTCCTACCCCCAGATCCAGCTCCTACCCCCAGATCCAGCTCCTACCCCCAGATCCAGCTCCTACCCCCAGATCCAGCTCCTACCCCCCACCTCCCCCAGATATCCCCCAGATCCACCCAACTCCATATCCTATTTAATATGGAGTTGGTCCCCCTTTTTCTGCTATAACAGCCTCCACTCTTCTGGGAAGGCTTTCCACTAGATGTTGGAACATTGCTGCTATAACAGCCTCCACTCTTCTGGGAATGCTTTCCACTAGATGTTGGAACATTGCTGCTATAACAGCCTCCACTCTTCTGGGAAGGCTTTCCACTAGTTGTTGGAACATTGCTGCTATAACAGCCTCTACTCTTCTGGGAAGACTTTCCACTAGGTGTTGGAACATTGCTGCTATAACAGCCTCCACTCTTCTGGGAAGGCTTTTCACTAGATATTGGAACATTGCTGCTATAACAGCCTCCACTCCTCTGGGAAGACGTTCCACTAGATGTTGGAACATTGCTGCTATAATAGCCTCCACTCTTCTGGGAAGGCTTTCCACTAGATGTTGAAACATTGCTGCTATAACAGCCAGCACTCTTCTGGGAAGGCTTTCCACTAGGTGTTGGAACATTGCTGCTATAACAGCCTCTACTCTTCTGGGAAGGCTTTCCACTAGGTGTTGGAACATTGCTGCTATAACAGCCTCCAGTCTTCTGGGAAGGCTTTCCACTAGATGTTGGAAAATTGCTGCTATAACAGCCTGCAGTCTTCTGGGAAGGCTTTCCACTAGATGTTGGAAAATTGCTGCTATAACAGCCTGCAGTCTTCTGGGAAGGCTTTCCACTAGGTGTTGGAACATTGCTGCTATAACAGCCTCCACTCTTCTGGGAAGGCTTTCCACTAGGTGTTGGAACATTGCTGCTATAACAGCCTCTACTCTTCTGGGAAGGCTTTTCACTAGATGTTGGAACATTGCTGCTATAACAGCCTCCAGTCTTCTGGGAAGGCTTTTCACTAGATGTTGGAACATTGCTGCTATAACAGCCTCCACTCTTCTGGGAAGGCTTTCCACTAGGTGTTGGAACATTGCTGCTATAACAGCCTCTACTCTTCTGGGAAGGCTTTCCACTAGGTGTTGGAACATTGCTGCTATAACAGCCTCTACTCTTCTGGGAAGGCTTTCCACTAGGTGTTGGAACATTGCTGCTATAACAGCCTCTACTCTTCTGGGAAGGCTTTTCACTAGATGTTGGAACATTGCTGCTATAATAGCCTCCACTCTTCTGGGAAGGCTTTTCACTAGATGTTGGAACATTGCTGCTATAACAGCCTCCAGTCTTCTGGGAAGGCTTTCCACTAGATGTTGGAACATTGCTGCTATAACAGCCTCCGCTCTTCTGGGAAGGCTTTCCACTAGGTGTTGGAACATTGCTGCTATAACAGCCTCCAGTCTTCTGGGAAGGCTTTCCACTAGGTGTTGGAACATTGCTGCTATAACAGCCTCCACTCTTCTGGGAAGGCTTTTCACTAGATGTTGGAACATTGCTGCTATAATAGCCTCCACTCTTCTGGGAAGGCTTTTCACTAGATGTTGGAACATTGCTGCTATAACAGCCTCCGCTCTTCTGGGAAGGCTTTCCACTAGGTGTTGGAACATTGCTGCTATAACAGCCTCCAGTCTTCTGGGAAGGCTTTCCACTAGGTGTTGGAACATTGCTGCTATAACAGCCTCGTCTAGAATGTCATTGTTTGCTGTAGCGTTAAGATTTCCCTTCACTGGAACTAAGGGGCCCGAACCACAAAAAAATAGACCCAGACCATTATTCCTCCTCCACCAAACATGTAGAGAGGTAGAGGGGTCTCAGGCTTGAATTCATCAGAGGGAAAGTAAACAGGTTGTTGATTTAAGGAGATTAAAACACACGCAAGCAGCACACGCAAGCAGCACACGCAAGCAGCACACGCAAGCAGCACACGCAAGCAGCAGACGCAAGCAGCAGACGCAAGCAAAGCAGCTCAATGGATTTGAATTAACTTGCCATATATGGAATGTACGTTATTAGGCATTACTAGATTAAATGGCAAACGCAAGTACTCGTTCTGCTTGGCTGACTGGAAAAGAAAGCCATTTAGAAACAGGTCTAGTTTCCTACAGACAAATAGAGTGTGATGCTAGTAGGGCTGCTACTGCTGCTGGCTTGGTGGATAGGACAGGCCTACATACAATCTGAAACACGGTCTCCTCCTAACACCCATGCAGGGGGATCCAGCTGCATTATGTATAATAGACATACATTCCAGTTCCAGGTTCCACATTCTAGTTCCAAGTTCCACATTCCACATTATAGTTACAGGTTCCACATTATAGTTCCAGATTCCTCATTATAGTTCCAGGTTCCACATTCCAGGTTCCACATTCCAGTCCAGGTTCCACATTCTAGTTCCAGGTTCCACATTATAGTTCCAGGTTCCACATTCCAGTTCCAGGTTCCACATTCCAGTTCCAGGTTCCACATTCCAGTTCCAGGTTCCACATTCTAGTTCCAGGTTCCACATTCCAGTTCCAGGTTCCACATTCCAGTTCCAGGTTCCACATTCCAGTTCCAGGTTCCACATTCCAGTTCCAGGTTCCACATTATAGTTCCAGGTTTCACATTCTAGTTCCAAAGTTCCATGTTCTCTCTGGAAATCAAGCAGAGGCCTGGCTGAATGAGTGAGTGACTAACTGGCTGGCTGGCTGGCTGTCCCATTACTCTGAGTCGTTCAGGGTGAATGAGATGCCCTGGCAGGAGTCCTGTCTGGTCAAATCACAAGCTAATTAATAAGCAATAAGGCCAGAGGGGGTGTGGCCAAACACCCAAGGTGCCTTATTGCTGTTATAAACTGGTCACCAATGTAATTAGAGCAGTAAAAATACATGTTTTGTCAACCCCCTTGGTATACAGCCTGATATACCACGGCTTTCAGCCAATCAGCATTCATGACTCAGAACCACTCTGAATTGCTAAACTATCAGCAAGGCTCTCTGCACAGCTGTTCTGCACCCATGGAAATTACAATGTTGCAGCAAGGCTCTCTGCACAGCTGTTCTGCACCCATGGCAATTACAATGTTGCAGCAAGGCTCTCTGCACAGCTGTTCTGCACCCATGGCAATTACAATGTTGCAGCGAGGCTCTCTGCACAGCTGTTCTGCACCCATGGCAATTACAATGTTGCAGCGAGGCTCTCTGCACAGCTGTTCTGCACCCATGGCAATTACAATGTTGCAGCGAGGCTCTCTGCACAGCAGTTCTGCACCCATGGCAATTACAATGTTGCAGCAAGGCTCTCTGCACAGCTGTTCTGCACCCATGGCAATTACAATGTTGCAGCGAGGCTCTCTGCACAGCTGTTCTGCACCCATGACAATTACAATGTTGCAGCGAGGCTCTCTGCACAGCTGTTCTGCACCCATGACAATTACAATGTTGCAGCGAGGCTCTCTGCACAGCTGTTCTGCATCCATGGCAATTACAATGTTGCAGCAAGGCTCTCTGCACAGCTGTTCTGCACCCATGACAATTACAATGTTGCAGCGAGGCTCTCTGCACAGCTGTTCTGCACCCATGACAATTACAATGTTGCAGCGAGGCTCTCTGCACAGCTGTTCTGCACCCATGGCAATTACAATGTTGCAGCGAGGCTCTCTGCACAGCTTTTCTGCACCCATGGCAATTACAATGTTGCAGCGAGGCTCTCTGCACAGCTGTTCTGCACCCATGGCAATTACAATGTTGCAGCGAGGCTCTCTGCACAGCTGTTCTGCACCCATGGCAATTACAATGTTGCAGCGAGGCTCTCTGCACAGCTGTTCTGCACCCATGACAATTACAATGTTGCAGCGAGGCTCTCTGCACAGCTGTTCTGCACCCATGACAATTACAATGTTGCAGCGAGGCTCTCTGCACAGCTGTTCTGCACCCATGGCAATTACAATGTTGCAGCAAGGCTCTCTGCACAGCTGTTCTGCACCCATGGCAATTACAATGTTGCAGCAAGGCACCTTGATGAGTCGCTAAACTGTCCGGTGTTCTGGAGGATCCAGAGAAGAACAACCATCACTAAATCAGCCCTGTGACACATGAAACAGGTTTAACCCTGATAGTGCTGCTAGTGCTGCTAGTGCTGCTAGTGCTGCTAGTGCTGCTAGTGCTGTGACCTAGTGCTGCTAGTACTGTGACCTAGTGCTGCTAGTGCTGTGACCTAGTGCTGCTAGTGCTGTGACCTAGTGCTGTGACCTAGTGCTGCTAGTGCTGTGACCTAGTGCTGTGACCTAGTGCTGTGACCTAGTGCTGTGACCTAGTGCTGTGACCTAGTGCTGCTAGTGCTGTGACCTAGTGCTGTGACCTAGTGCTGCTAGTGCTGTGACCTAGTGCTGCTAGTGCTGTGACCTAGTGCTGCTAGTGCTGTGACCTAGTGCTGCTAGTGCTGTGACCTAGTGCTGCTAGTGCTGCTAGTGCTGTGACCTAGTGCTGTGACCTAGTGCTGCTAGTGCTGTGACCTAGTGCTGCTAGTGCTGTGACCTAGTGCTGCTAGTGCTGTGACCTAGTGCTGCTAGTGCTGTGACCTAGTGCTGCTAGTGCTGTGACCTAGTGCTGCTAGTGCTGCTAGTGCTGCTAGTGCTGTGACCTAGTGCTGCTAGTGCTGTGACCTAGTGCTGCTAGTACTGTGACCTAGTGCTGCTAGTGCTGTGACCTAGTGCTGCTAGTGCTGTGACCTAGTGCTGTGACCTAGTGCTGCTAGTGCTGTGACCTAGTGCTGTGACCTAGTGCTGTGACCTAGTGCTGTGACCTAGTGCTGTGACCTAGTGCTGCTAGTGCTGTGACCTAGTGCTGTGACCTAGTGCTGCTAGTGCTGTGACCTAGTGCTGCTAGTGCTGTGACCTAGTGCTGCTAGTGCTGTGACCTAGTGCTGCTAGTGCTGTGACCTAGTGCTGCTAGTGCTGTGACCTAGTGCTGCTAGTGCTGTGACCTAGTGCTGCTAGTGCTGCTAGTGCTGTGACCTAGTGCTGTGACCTAGTGCTGCTAGTGCTGTGACCTAGTGCTGCTAGTGCTGTGACCTAGTGCTGCTAGTGCTGTGACCTAGTGCTGCTAGTGCTGTGACCTAGTGCTGCTAGTGCTGTGACCTAGTGCTGCTAGTGCTGCTAGTGCTGTGACCTAGTGCTGTGACCTAGTGCTGCTAGTGCTGTGACCTAGTGCTGCTAGTGCTGTGACCTAGTGCTGCTAGTGCTGCTAGTGCTGTGACCTAGTGCTGCTAGTGCTGCTAGTGCTGTGACCTAGTGCTGTGACCTAGTGCTGCTAGTGCTGTGACCTAGTGCTGCTAGTGCTGTGACCTAGTGCTGCTAGTGCTGTGACCTAGTGCTGCTAGTGCTGCTAGTGCTGTGACCTAGTGATGTGACCTAGTGCTGCTAGTGCTGTGACCTAGTGCTGCTAGTGCTGCTAGTACTGTGACCTAGTGCTGTGACCTAGTGCTGTGACCTAGTGCTGCTAGTGCGGCTAGTACTGTGACCTAGTGCTGCTAGTGCTGTGACCTAGTGCTGTGACCTAGTGCTGCTAGTGCTCTGACCTAGTGCTGTGACCTAGTGCTGTGGCCTAGTGCTGCTAGTGCGGCTAGTACTGTGACCTAGTGCTGCTAGTGCTGTGACCTAGTGCTGTGACCTAGTGCTGCTAGTGCTCTGACCTAGTGCTGTGACCTAGTGCTGTGACCTAGTGCTGTGACCTAGTGCTACTAGTGCTGTGACCTAGTGCTGCTAATGCTGTGACCTAGTGCTGTGACCTAGTGCTGCTAGTGCTGTGACCTAGTGCTGCTAGTGCTGTGACCTAGTGCTGCTAGTGCTGTGACCTAGTGCTGCTAGTGCTGTGACCTAGTGCTGTGACCTCGTGCTGCTAGTGCTGTGACCTAGTGCTGCTAGTACTGTGACCTAGTGCTGCTAGTGCTGTGACCTAGTGCTGCTAGTGCTGTGACCTAGTGCTGTGACCTAGTGCTGTGACCTAGTGCTGTGACCTAGTGCTGCTAGTGCTGTGACCTAGTGCTGCTAGTGCTGTGACCTAGTGCTGTGACCGAGTGCTGCTAGTGCTGTGACCTAGTGCTGCTAGTGCTGTGACCTAGTGCTGCTAGTGCTGTGACCCAGTGCTGCTAGTGCTGTGACCTAGTGCTGTGACCTAGTGCTGCTAGTACTGTGACCTAGTGCTGCTAGTACTGTGACCTAGTGCTGCTAGTGCTGTGACCTAGTGCTGCTAGTGCTGTGACCTAGTGCTGCTAGTGCTGTGACCTAGTGCTGCTAGTGCTGTGACCTAGTACTGTGACCTAGTGCTGCTAGTACTGTGACCTAGTATCTGTTTTTAAATCTGATTCTACTGCTGCATCAGTTACCTGATGTGGAATAGAGTTCCATGTGGTCATGGCTCTATGTAGTACTGTGGAATAGAGTTCCATGTGGTCATGGCTCTATGTAGTACTGTGGAATAGAGTTCCATGTAGTCATGCCTCTACATAGTACTGTGGAATAGAGTTCCATGTAGTCATGGCTCTATGTAGTACTATGGAATAGAGTTCCATGTAGTCATGGCTCTATGTAGTACTATGGAATAGAGTTCCATGTGGTCATGGCTCTATGTAGTACTATGGAATAGAGTTCCATGTAGTCATGGCTCTATGTAGTACTATGGAATAGAGTTCCATGTGGTCATGGCTCTATGTAGTACTGTGGAATAGAGTTACATGTAGTCATGGCTCTATGTAGTACTGTGTAATAGAGTTCAATGTGGTGTACTGTGCATCTCCCATAGTCTGTTCTGGACTTGGGGACTGTGAAGAGACCTCTGGTGGCATGTCTTGTGGGGTATGTATGGGTGTCTGAGCTGTGTGCCAGTAGTTAAGACAGACAGCTCGGTGCATTCAACATGTCAATACCACTCATAAATACAAGTAGTGATGAAGTCAGTCTCTCCTCCACTTTGAGCCAGGAGAGATTGACATGCATATTATTAATATTAGCTCTCTGTGTTCATCCAAGGACCAGCCGTGCTGCCCTGTTCTGAACCTTTTTAATGGCACCTGACCACACGACAAAACTAGGGCCTGTAGGACCTGCCTTGTTGATGGTGTTGTTAAGAAGGTAGAAACTAGGGCCTGTATGACCTGCCTTGTTGATAGTGCTGTTAAGGTAGAAACTAGGGCCTGTAGGACCTGCCTTGTTGATAGTGTTGTTAAGAAGGTATAAACCAGGGCCTGTAGGACCTGCCTTGCTGATAGTGTTGTTAAGAAGGTAGAAACTAGGGCCTGTAGGACCTGCCTTGTTGATAGTGTTGTTAAGAAGGTAGAAACTAGGGCCTGTAGGACCTGCCTTGTTGATAGTGCTGTTAAGAAGGTAGAAACTAGGGCCTGTAGGACCTGCCTTGTTGATGGTGTTGTTAAGGAGGTAGAAACTAGGGCCTGTAGGACCTGCCTTGTTGATAGTGCTGTTAAGAAGGTAGAAACTAGGGCCTGTAGGACCTGCCTTGTTGATAGTGTTGTTAAGAAGGTAGAGCAGTGCTTTATTATGGACAGACTTCTCCCCATCTTAGCTACTGTTGTATCAATATGTTTTGACCATGACAGTTTACAATCCAGGGTTACTCCAAACAGTTTAGTCACCTCAACTTGCTCAATTTCCACATTATTCATTAAAGTTTTAGTTGAGGTTTGGGGTTTAGTGAATGATTTGTCCCAAATACAATGCTTTTAGTTTTAGGACTAACTAGGACTAATATTTAGGACTAATATTTAGGACTAACTTATTCCTTGCCTCCCATTTTGAAACTAACTACAGCTCTTTGTTGAGTGTTGCAGTCATTACAGTCGCTGTAGTAGCTGACGTGTATAGTGTTGAGTGATCCACATACATGAATTAAGATTGTAAAAAGTAACAGCTGCCCAGGGGAATTCCTGATTCTACCTGGATTATGTTGGAGAGGCTTCCATTAAAGAACACCCGCTGTGTTCTGTTAGACAGGTCACTCTTTATCCACATTATAGCAGGGGGTGTAAAGCCATAACACCCGCTGTGTTCTGTTAGACAGGTCACTCTTTATCCACATTATAGCAGGGGGTGTAAAGCCATAACACCCTCTGTGTTCTGTTAGACAGGTAACTCTTTATCCACATTATAGCAGGGGGTGTAAAGCCATAACACCCTCTGTGTTCTGTTAGACAGGTCACTCTTTATCCACATTATAGCAGGGGGTGTAAAGCCATAACACCCTCTGTGTTCTGTTAGACAGGTCACTCTTTATCCACATTATAGCAGGGGGTGTAAAGCCATAACACCCGCTGTGTTCTGTTAGACAGGTCACTCTTTATCTACATTATAGCAGGGGGTGTAAAGCCATAACACCCTCTGTGTTCTGTTAGACAGGTCACTCTTTATCCACATTATAGCAGGGGGTGTAAAGCCATAACACCCTCTGTGTTCTGTTAGACAGGTAACTCTTTATACACATTATAGCAGGGGGTGTAAAGCCATAACACCCTCTTGTGTTCTGTTAGACAGGTAACTCTTTATCCACATTATAGCAGGGGGTGTAAAGCCATAACACCCTCTGTGTTCTGCTAGACAGGTAACTCTTTATCCACATTATAGCAGGGGGTGTAAAGCCATAACACCCGCTGTGTTCTGTTAGACAGGTCACTCTTTATCTACATTATAGCAGGGGGTGTAAAGCCATAACACCCTCTGTGTTCTGTTAGACAGGTAACTCTTTATCCACATTATAGCAGGGGGTGTAAAGCCATAACACCCTCTGTGTTCTGTTAGACAGGTCACTCTTTATCCACATTATAGCAGGGGGTGTAAAGCCATAACACCCTCTGTGTTCTGTTAGACAGGTCACTCTTTATCCATAATATAGCAGGGGGTGTAAAGCCATAACACATATGTTTTTACAGCAGCAGACTATGATCGATAATGTCAAAAGCTGCACTGAAGTCTAACAAAACAGCCTCCCACAATCTTTTTATCATCAAATTCTCTCAGCCAATCATCAGTCATTTGTGTAAGTGCTGCTTGTTGAGCGTCCTTCCCTATAAGCTAAACGTTTGTCGTCAATTAGTTTACTGAGAAATAGCATTGTATCTGGTCAAACACCAAGTTTACTAAGGGTTGGTAACAGGCTGATTGGTCGGCTATTTGAGCCAGTAAAGGGGGCTTTTACTATTCTTAGGTAGAGGAATGACTTCAGCTTCCCTCCAGACCTGAGGGAACACACTCTCTAGTAGGCTTAGTTTGAAGATGTGGCAAATAGTAGTGGTAATATCGTCCTCTATTATCCACAGTAATGTTACATCCAAGTTGTCAGACCCCAGTGGCTTGTCATTGTTGATAAACAACTAAACTTTTTTCACCTCTTCCACACTCACTTTACGGAATTTAAAATGACAATTCTTGTATTTTATAATTTGGTCAGATATATTTGGATCTGTAGTGTCAGCGTTTGTTGCTGGCATGTCATGCCTAAGTTTGCTAATCTGTCCAATGAAAAACTCATTAAAGTAGTTGGCGATATCAGTTGGTTTTGTGATGAATGAGCCGGTCTCATTCAATGAATGATGGAGATGAGATTGCCCTTTTTCTGAAAATTTTATTGAAGATGCTCCAAAGCTTTTAACCATCATTCCTTATTTCATTTATCTCTGTTTCATAGTGTAGTTTCTTCTTCTTTTTATTCAGTTTGGTCACATGATTTCTCAATTTGCAGGACGTTGCCAATCAGTTGGCTGCCGGACTTATTTGCCATTCCTTTTGCCTCATCCCTCTCAACCACACAATGTTTAATTCCTCATCCCTCTCAACCACACAATGTTTAATTCCTCATCCCTCTCAACCACACAATGTTTAATTCCTCATCCCTCTCAACCATACAATGTTTAATTCCTCATCCCTCTCAACCACACAATGTTTAATTCCTCATCCCTCTCAACCATACAATGTTTAATTCCTCATCCCTCTCAACCATACAATGTTTAATTCCTCATCAAACAACAGGGATTTAACCGTTTTTACAGTCATTTTCTTAATGGGTGTTTATTAGTAACTAGAAAAAGCACTTTCATAAATGTGTCAAGTGCAGCGACTGGTTGTTCCTCATTACACACCACAGACCAGCAGCGTCTGGTTGCTCCTCATTACACACCACAGACCATCAGCATCTGGTTGCTCCTCATTACACACCACAGACCAGCAGCGTCTGGTTGCTCCTCATTACACACCACAGAACAGCAGTGTCTGTTTGCTCCTCATTACACACCACAGACCAACAGCGTCTGTTTGCTCCTCATTACACACCACAGACCAGCAGCGTCTGGTTGCTCCTCATTACACACCACAGACCAGCAGCGTCTGGTTGCTCCTCATTACACCACAGACCAGCAGCATCTGGTTGCTCCTCATCACACCACAGACCAGCAGTGTCTGGTTGCTCCTCATTACACCACAGCCCAGCAGCGTCTGGTTGCTCCTCATTACACACCACAGACCAGCAGCGTCTGGTTGCTTCTCATTACACACCACAGACCAGCAGCATCTGGTTGCTCCTCATTACACCACAGACCAGCAGCGTCTGGTTGCTCCTCATTACACACCACAGACCAGCAGCGTCTGGTTGCTTCTCATTACACACCACAGACCAACAGCGTCTGGTTGCTCCTCATTACACACCACAGACCAACAGCGTCTGGTTGCTCCTCATTACACACCACAGACCCAGCAGCGTCTGGTTGCTCCTCATTACACACCACAGACCAGCAGCGTCTGGTTGCTCCTCATTACACACCACAGACCAACAGATATACATCAACAACATAGGAATTACTACATCCTATGGATCTGGATACTGCTTTAAAGCTCATTTCTGCAGCAATACATGTTGATTTCATTCCTGTGCTGTTTGTAACTACCCTGGTAGGGTGACTGACAGTTTGAAGCTTTTTCCTTGAGTGGGCAGCTTGATGATACCTAGTCAATATTTAAATCACCCAGAAAATACACCTCTCTATTGATTTCACACACATTATCCAGATACTGACTGTTAGCACTTGGTGGTCTATAGCAGCTTCCCACCAGAATGGGCTTTAGGTGAGGCAGATGAACCTGTAGCCATATTACTACAACAGTATTTAACATTATCCAGATACTGACTGTCTATAGCAGCTTCCCACCAGACTGGGCTTTAGGTGAGGCAGATGAACCTGTAGCCATATTACTACAACAGTATTTAACATTATCCAGATACTGACTGTCTATAGCAGCTTCCCACCAGAATGGGCTTTAGGTGAGGCAGATGAACCTGTAGCCATATTACTACAACAGTATTTAACATTATCCAGATACTGACTGTCTATAGCAGCTTCCCACCAGACTGGGCTTTAGGTGAGGCAGATGAACCTGTAGCCATATTACTTCAACAGTATTTAACATAAGATCCTCTCTAATCTTTACAGGAATGTGGTTCTGAATATAATCAGCAACACCTCCACCTTTGGCATTTCTGTAATTTCTGTAGATGTTATAACCATGTATGTCTACCACTGTTTCATCAAAGGTATTATCTAAGTGAGTTTCAGAGATAGTCAGAATATGAATGTCATCTGTTACTAGTAAATTATTGATTTCAGGAACCTTGTTTCTTAAGCTACGCATGTTAACGTGGGCTATTTTGAGCACTTTTCCATAAGTAGTAGGAGACAAAGAAGAAAGCATTCTTAAGACAGTCAGTATGGTGCTGGATGCTTCCACAGCCCACACAGGCTCAACCAGACAGTCAGTATGGTGCTGGATGCTTCCACAGCCCTCACAGGCTCAACCAGACAGTCAGTATGGTGCTCGATGCTTCCACAGCCCACACAGGCTCAACCAGACAGTCAGTATGGTGCTGGATGCTTCCACAGCCCACACAGGCTCAACCAGACAGTCAGTATGGTGCTGGATGCTTCCACAGCCCACACAGGCTCAACCAGACAGTCAGTATGGTGCTGGTGTCATGTTTGTCATTTATTATCATGTCTTGTCCCTGTGCTCCCCATTCTGTTCGTTTCCCTCTGCTGGTCTTATTGGGTTCTTTCCCTCTTTCTATCCCTCTCTCTCCCCTTCCCCCTCTCACTCTCTCGCTCTCTCTTCTCTCTATCGTTCCGTTCCTGCTCCCAGCTGTTCCTATTCCCCTAATCATCATTTAGTCGTCCCACACCTGTTCCCGATCCTTTCCCCTGATTAGAGTCCCTATTTATTCCTTTGTGTTCCGTTCCTGTCCCGTCGGTTCCTTGTTTAGTATTCACCATGCTGTGATTGCGTTTCGCCCTGTCCTGTCGTGTTTTTGCTGTGATTGTGTATCGCCCTGTCCTGTCGTGTTTTTTGCCTTCATCAGATGCTGCGTGTGAGCAGGTGTCTCTGTCTACTACGGCCTGCGCCTACCCGGCGACCTGCAGTCTGTGGCCGCTTCTCCAGTTATTCCCCTCTACAGACTAGAGGATTTCTGTTATTCCCTGTTTGGACTTAAATAAACTCTGTTTCTGTTAAGTCGCTTTTGGGTCCTCTTTCACCTGCATGACAGAAGGAACCGACCAAGGAATGGACCCAGCGACTTCAGACGCTCGTTACACTGCCGTCGAGATCCAAGGAGCCATGCTCGGCAGACACGAGCAGGAATTGTCTGCTGCTCGCCATGCCGTGGAGAACCTGGCCGCTCAGGTTTCCGACCTCTTTGGACAGTTCCAGAGTCTACGTCTCGTGCCACCTGTTACTTCCTGGCCTGCCGAGCCTCCAGAACCTAGGGTTAATAACCCACCTTGCTACTCCGGGCAGCCCACTGAGTGCCGCTCCTTTCTCACGCAGTGTGAGATTGTGTTCTCTCTCCAACCCAACACATACTCTAGAGAGAGAGCTCGGGTTGCTTACGTCATTTCACTCCTTACTGGCCGGGCTCGAGAATGGGGCACAGCTATCTGGGAGGCAAGGGCTGATTGCTCTAACAAATTCCAGAACTTTAAAGAGGAGATGATTCGGGTTTTTGACCGTTCAGTTTTTGGTAGGGAGGCTTCTAGGGCCCTGGCTTCCTTATGCCAAGGTGAACGGTCCATAACGGATTATTCTATTGAGTTTCGC
Organism: Oncorhynchus gorbuscha; assembly: GCF_021184085.1. Classification (NCBI taxonomy): domain Eukaryota; kingdom Metazoa; phylum Chordata; class Actinopteri; order Salmoniformes; family Salmonidae; genus Oncorhynchus; species Oncorhynchus gorbuscha. Next base: position 3,473,387 of record NC_060185.1, read on the forward strand.
ACTCTTGCTGCCTCTAGTGAGTGGAACGAGCCGGCGCTGCTCGCTCGTTTTCTGGAGGGACTCCACGCAGTGGTTAAGGATGAGATTCTCTCCCGGGAGGTTCCTTCAGATGTGGACTCTTTGATTGCTCTCGCCATCCGCATAGAACGACGGGTAGATCTTCGTCACCGGGCTCGTGGAAGAGAGCTCGCATCAACGGTGTTTCCCTGCTTCCCATCGCAACCATCTCCCTCCTCTGGCTCAGAGTCTGAGCCCATGCAGCTGGGAGGGATTCGCATCTCGACTAAGGAGAGGGAACGGAGGATCACCAACCGCCTGTGCCTCTATTGCGGAGTTGCTGGACATTTTGTTAATTCATGTCCAGTAAAAGCCAGAGCTCATCTGTAAGCGGAGGGCTACAGGTGAGCGCAACTACTCAAGTCTCTCCATCAAAATCCTGTACTACTTTGTCGGTCCATCTACGCTGGACCGGTTCGGGTGCTACATGTAGTGCCTTGATAGACTCTGGGGCTGAGGGTTGTTTCATGGACGAAGCATGGGTTCGGAAACATGACATTCCTTTCAGAGAGTTAGATAAGCCTACGCCCATGTTCGCCTTAGATGGTAGTCATCTTCCCAGTATCAGATTTGAGACACTACCTTTAACCCTCACAGTATCTGGTAACCACAGTGAGACTATTTCTTTTTTGATTTTTCGTTCACCGTTTACACCTGTTGTTTTGGGTCATCCCTGGCTAGTATGTCATAATCCTTCTATTAATTGGTCTAGTAATTCTATCCTATCCTGGAACGTTTCTTGTCATGTGAAGTGTTTAATGTCTGCCATCCCTCCCGTTTCTTCTGTCCCTACTTCTCAGGAGGAACCTGGCGATTTGACAGGATTGCCGGAGGAATATCATGATCTGCGCACGGTCTTCAGTCGGTCCCGAGCCAACTCCCTTCCTCCTCACCGGTCGTATGATTGTAGTATTGATCTCCTTCCGGGGACCACTCCTCCTCGAGGTAGACTATACTCTCTGTCGGCTCCCGAACGTAAGGCTCTCGAGGATTATTTGTCTGTGTCTCTTGACGCCGGTACCATAGTGCCTTCTTCTTCTCCGGCCGGGGCGGGGTTCTTTTTTGTTAAGAAGAAGGACGGTACTCTGCGCCCCTGCGTGGATTATCGAGGGCTGAATGACATAACGGTTAAGAATCGTTATCCGCTTCCCCTTATGTCATCAGCCTTCGAGATTCTGCAGGGAGCCAGGTGCTTTACTAAGTTGGACCTTCGTAACGCTTACCATCTCGTGCGCATCAGAGAGGGGGACGAGTGGAAAACAGCGTTTAACACTCCGTTAGGGCATTTTGAGTACCGGGTTCTGCCGTTCGGTCTCGCCAATGCGCCAGCTGTTTTTCAGGCATTAGTTAATGATGTTCTGAGAGACATGCTGAACATTTTTGTTTTTGTCTATCTTGACGATATCCTGATTTTTTCTCCGTCACTCGAGATTCATGTTCAGCACGTTCGACGTGTTCTACAGCGCCTTTTAGAGAATTGTCTCTACGTAAAGGCTGAGAAGTGCTCTTTTCATGTCTCCTCCGTTACTTTTCTCGGTTCCGTTATTTCCGCTGAAGGCATTCAGATGGATTCCGCTAAGGTCCAAGCTGTCAGTGATTGGCCCGTTCCAAGGTCACGTGTCGAGTTGCAGCGCTTTTTAGGTTTCGCTAATTTCTATCGGCGTTTCATTCGTAATTTCGGTCAAGTTGCTGCCCCTCTCACAGCTCTTACTTCTGTCAAGACGTGTTTTAAGTGGTCCGGTTCCGCCCAGGGAGCTTTTGATCTTCTAAAAGAACGTTTTACGTCCGCTCCTATCCTCGTTACTCCTGACGTCACTAGACAATTCATTGTCGAGGTTGACGCTTCAGAGGTAGGCGTGGGAGCCATTCTATCCCAGCGCTTCCAGTCTGACGATAAGGTTCATCCTTGCGCTTATTTTTCTCATCGCCTGTCGCCATCTGAGCGCAACTATGATGTGGGTAACCGTGAACTGCTCGCCATCCGCTTAGCCCTAGGCGAATGGCGACAGTGGTTGGAGGGGGCGACCGTTCCTTTTGTCGTTTGGACAGACCATAAGAACCTTGAGTACATCCGTTCTGCCAAACGACTTAATGCCCGTCAAGCTCGTTGGGCGTTGTTTTTCGCTCGTTTCGAGTTTGTGATTTCTTACCGTCCGGGTAGCAAGAACACCAAGCCTGATGCCTTATCCCGTCTGTTTAGTTCTTCTGTGGCTTCTACTGATCCCGAGGGGATTCTTCCTTATGGGCGTGTTGTCGGGTTAACAGTCTGGGGAATTGAAAGACAGGTTAAGCAAGCACTCACGCACACTGCGTCGCCGCGCGCTTGTCCTAGTAACCTCCTTTTCGTTCCTGTTTCCACTCGTCTGGCTGTTCTTCAGTGGGCTCACTCTGCCAAGTTAGCTGGTCATCCCGGTGTTCGAGGCACTCTTGCGTCTATTCGCCAGCGCTTTTGGTGGCCGACTCAGGAGCGTGACACGCGCCGTTTCGTGGCTGCTTGTTCGGACTGCGCGCAGACTAAGTCGGGTAACTCTCCTCCTGCCGGTCGTCTCAGACCGCTCCCCATTCCTTCTCGACCATGGTCTCACATTGCCTTAGACTTCATTACCGGTCTGCCTTTGTCTGCGGGGAAGACTGTGATTCTGACGGTTGTCGATAGGTTCTCTAAGGCGGCACATTTCATTCCCCTCGCTAAACTTCCTTCCGCTAAGGAGACGGCACAAATCATTATTGAGAATGTATTCAGAATTCATGGCCTCCCGTTAGACGCCGTTTCAGACAGAGGCCCGCAATTCACGTCACAGTTTTGGAGGGAGTTCTGTCGTTTGATTGGTGCGTCCGTCAGTCTCTCTTCCGGGTTTCATCCCCAGTCTAACGGTCAAGCAGAGAGGGCCAATCAGACGATTGGTCGCATACTACGCAGCCTTTCTTTCAGAAACCCTGCGTCTTGGGCAGAACAGCTCCCCTGGGCAGAATACGCTCACAATTCGCTTCCTTCGTCTGCTACCGGGTTATCTCCGTTTCAGAGTAGTCTGGGTTACCAGCCTCCTCTGTTCTCATCCCAGCTTGCCGAGTCCAGCGTTCCCTCCGCTCAAGCGTTTGTCCAACGTTGTGAGCGCACCTGGAGGAGGGTGAGGTCTGCACTTTGCCGTTACAGGGCACAGACGGTGAGAGCCGCCAATAAACGCAGGATTAAGAGTCCAAGGTATTGTTGCGGCCAGAGAGTGTGGCTTTCCACTCGCAACCTTCCTCTTACGACAGCTTCTCGTAAGTTGACTCCGCGGTTCATTGGTCCGTTCCGTGTCTCCCAGGTCGTCAATCCTGTCGCTGTGCGACTGCTTCTTCCGCGACATCTTCGTCGCGTCCATCCTGTCTTCCATGTCTCCTGTGTTAAGCCTTTTCTTCGCACCCCCGTTCGTCTTCCCTCCCCCCTCCCGTCCTTGTCGAGAGCGCACCTATTTACAAGGTACATAAGATCATGGACATGCGTTCTCGGGGACGGGGTCACCAATACTTAGTGGATTGGGAGGGTTACGGTCCTGAGGAGAGGAGTTGGGTTCCGTCTCGGGACGTGCTGGACCGTTCACTCATCGATGATTTCCTCCGTTGCCGCCAGGATTCCTCCTCGAGTGCGCCAGGAGGCGCTCGGTGAGTGGGGGGGTACTGTCATGTTTGTCATTTATTATCATGTCTTGTCCCTGTGCTCCCCATTCTGTTCGTTTCCCTCTGCTGGTCTTATTGGGTTCTTTCCCTCTTTCTATCCCTCTCTCTCCCCCTCCCCCTCTCACTCTCTCGCTCTCTCTTCTCTCTATCGTTCCGTTCCTGCTCCCAGCTGTTCCTATTCCCCTAATCATCATTTAGTCGTCCCACACCTGTTCCCGATCCTTTCCCCTGATTAGAGTCCCTATTTATTCCTTTGTGTTCCGTTCCTGTCCCGTCGGTTCCTTGTTTAGTATTCACCATGCTGTGATTGCGTTTCGCCCTGTCCTGTCGTGTTTTTGCTGTGATTGTGTATCGCCCTGTCCTGTCGTGTTTTTTGCCTTCATCAGATGCTGCATGTGAGCAGGTGTCTCTGTCTACTACGGCCTGCGCCTACCCGAAGCGACCTGCAGTCTGTGGCCGCTTCTCCAGTTATTCCCCTCTACAGACTAGAGGATTTCTGTTATTCCCTGTTTGGACTTAAATAAACTCTGTTTCTGTTAAGTCGCTTTTGGGTCCTCTTTCACCTGCATGACAGCTGGATGCTTCCACAGCCCACACAGGCTTAATCAGACAGTCAGTATGGTGCTGGGTGCTTCCACAGCCCACACAGGCTCAACCAGACAGTCAGTATGGTGCTGGGTGCTTCCACAGCCCACACAGGCTCAACCAGACAGTCAGTATGGTGCTGGATGCTTCCACAGCCCACACAGGCTCAACCAGACAGTCAGTATGGTGCTGGATGCTTCCACAGCCCACACAGGCTTAATCAGACAGTCAGTATGGTGCTGGGTGCTTCCAAAGCCCACACAGGCTCAACCAGACAGTCAGTATGGTGCTGGGTGCTTCCACAGCCCACACAGGCTCAACCAGACAGTCAGTATGGTGCTGGATGCTTCCACAGCCCACACAGGCTCAACCAGACAGTCAGTATGGTGCTGGATGCTTCCACAGCCCTCACAGGCTCAACCAGACAGTCAGTATGGTGCTGGATGCTTCCACAGCCCTCACAGGCTCAACCAGACAGTCAGTATGGTGCTGGATGCTTCCACAGCCCACACAGGCTCAACCAGACAGTCAGTATGGTGCTGGATGCTTCCACAGCCCACACAGGCTCAACCAGACAGTCCGTATGGTGCTGGATGCTTCCACAGCCCACACAGGCTCAACCAGACAGTCAGTATGGTGCTGGATGCTTCCACAGCCCACACAGGCTCAACCAGACAGTCAGTATGGTGCTGGATGCTTCCACAGCCCACACAGGCTCAACCAGACAGTCAGTATGGTGCTGGATGCTTCCACAGCCCACACAGGCTCAACCAGACAGTCAGTATGGTGCTGGATGCTTCCACAGCCCACACAGGCTCAACCAGACAGTCAGTATGGTGCTGGATGCTTCCACAGCCCGCACAGGCTCAACCAGACAGTCAGTATGGTGCTGGATGCTTCCACAGCCCGCACAGGCTCAACCAGACAGTCAGTATGGTGCTGGATGCTTCCACAGCCCGCACAGGCTCAACCAGACAGTCAGTATGGTGCTGGGTGCTTCCACAGCCCACACAGGCTCAACCAGACAGTCAGTATGGTGCTGGATGCTTCCACAGCCCTCACAGGCTCAACCAGACAGTCAGTATGGTGCTGGGTGCTTCCACAGCCCACACAGGCTCAACCAGACAGTCAGTATGGTGCTGGATGCTTCCACAGCCCACACAGGCTCAACCAGACAGTCAGTATGGTGCTGGATGCTTCCACAGCCCTCACAGGCTCAACCAGACAGTCAGTATGGTGCTGGATGCTTCCACAGCCCACACAGGCTCAACCAGACAGTCAGTATGGTGCTGGGTGCTTCCACAGCCCTCACAGGCTCAACCAGACAGTCAGTATGGTGCTGGATGCTTCCACAGCCCACACAGGCTCAACCAGACAGTCAGTATGGTGCTGGATGCTTCCACAGCCCTCACAGGCTCAACCAGACAGTCAGTATGGTGCTGGGTGCTTCCACAGCCCTCACAGGCTCAACCAGACAGTCAGTATGGTGCTGGGTGCTTCCACAGCCCACACAGGCTTAATCAAGTTCAGACTTGACATGCTTCATCTTGACACTTTCCCAGAACGCAATTAACTTCTATGCTAGCACAGAGACTCACTGGGCCCTGGGGAGCAATTTAGCAGCGTCAAGCCTCAGAGAGACAGAGATTGAGTCCCCAATGCCACCTTGTTCACTATATAGAGTGCACCAGAGCCCATGGTCAACAGTAGTACACTATATAGAGTGTACGAGAGCCCATGGTCAACAGTAGTACACTATATAGGGAACAAAGGTGCCCTTTCGGATGCCGGCAGAAAAACGGAGAGCTGGTTAAGATGGTTAAGATGGTTAAGATGGTTAAGATGGATAAGATGGTTAAGATGGATAAGATGGATAAGAGGGTTAAGATGGATAAGATGGTTAAGATGGATAAGAGGGTTAAGATGGATAAGAGGGTTAAGATGGATAAGAGGGTTAAGAGGGTTAAGAGAGTTAAGAGGGTTAAGATGGTTAAGAGGGTTAAGAGGGATAAGAGGGTTAAGAGGGTTAAGATGGTTAAGATGGATAAGAGGGTTAAGAGGGTTAAGAGGGATAAGAGGGTTAAGAGGGTTAAGAGGGATAAGAGGGTTAAGAGGGTTAAGATGGATAAGATGGATAAGAGGGTTAAGATGGATAAGATGGTTAAGATGGATAAGAGGGTTAAGATGGATAAGAGGGTTAAGATGGATAAGAGGGTTAAGAGGGTTAAGAGAGTTAAGAGGGTTAAGATGGTTAAGAGGGTTAAGATGGATAAGAGGGTTAAGAGGGTTAAGAGGGATAAGAGGGTTAAGAGGGTTAAGATGGTTAAGATGGATAAGAGGGTTAAGAGGGTTAAGAGGGTTAAGAGGGATAAGAGGGTTAAGATGGTTAAGATGGATAAGATGGATAAGAGGGTTAAGATGGTTAAGATGGATAAGAGGGTTAAGATGGTTAAGAGGGTTAAGATGGATAAGAGGGTTAAGAGGGTTAAGATGGTTAAGATGGATAAGATGGATAAGAGGGTTAAGATGGATAAGATGGATAAGAGAAAGCTGCATCCCTTCCTGTCTTTTTCTGCCTCTGTCACCATGCTGCCACGCGCCGAGCCTAGTCATCCGTTTCCACTCGCACACGCCTCATAACCACCACGTCATATTAATCCCCACTATCCATGCATCCCAAATGGCACCCTAATTCCCTTTTTTTAGTGCACTAATTTGGACCAGAGCCCTATGGGTGCCCTGTGTAGGCAACAGCCAACAGGGTGCCGTTAACAGGGTGGCGTTTGGGATGCAGCCAGTCACTGTGTCACAGAAGGGAATATGATATGGCTATTACTTCATTACCATATCATGTCATTAAGGTTTAATATCAGTTCTGGAGAGGTCAAACACTCGAGGATTTTCTTCTCTCAGAGACATTTTATTCTCTAAAGTTTATAAACAGATATTAAAGGAACCTGTCATGATTCATCTGGTCAGACTGTAATAGATCTGTCTCCTGGGTCGTACACTCTGGTCAGGCTGTAATAGATCTGTCTCCTGGGTCGTACACTCTGGTCAGACTGTAATAGGTCTGTCTCCTGGGTCGTACACTCTGGTCAGACTGTAATAGGTCTGTCTCCTGGGTCGTACACTCTGGTCAGGCTGTAATAGATCTGTCTCCTGGGTCGTACACTCTGGTCAGGCTGTAATAGGTCTGTCTCCTGGTGGACAAATAGCACAGTGACCAGTGACCCCCATGGATTATTTTCCAAGCAGGGCACAATTACAAGGGCGACCCAAATTCAAATTCAGAGATAGAATTGTATCGGTCGGGCAGCTTACAACCTAAGAGAAACACTGCACAAAAAGGAAATGGCCGTCACTTTCATCTTAAAAATGATGTAGTTGCATACCAGGGTAAGTGCCATAGAGTATCACTACCTAATAAATTATTCAACAATTAATAAGAAGTCTCAATATGTAAATTAGTCTCTCTTGAGTCTTGCTGATCTCAAGGACAATGTGGCACAATGCCAATTCAATACATATTTTTAGAGGGCAAAGAGTTAAGAAGAAGAGGAAGCAGCATTGAGTTCTAGAATAATTAATCACTACATAATTCTTGAGTTCTAGAACAATTCATCGCTACATCATTTTTGAGTTCTAGAATAATTCATCGCTACATCATTTTTGAGTTCTAGAATAATTCATCACTACATAATTCTTGAGTTCTAGAATAATTCATCGATACATCATTTTTGAGTTCTAGAATAATTCATCGCTACATAATTAAGATTTTAACCCATTAACACTAAACACACATTGATCCGGTATGTAGTAGGTTAAGCAGCAGCACATTAACGAGAGCTATAAGACGCTGCTGTTATCTCGCCTAAACTGTGTGACCTTTGACTGTGCTGCGCCCCATTCAGATGGCTGTGATTACCCTTTGACCCCCTGTGCCTTCCCCTATGACATCGACCTACACTGAACACAAATATAAGCACAACATGTAACAATTTCATTGATTTTACTGAGTTACACTTCATATAAAGGAAATCAGCCAACTGAAATCAATTCATTAGGTCCTAATCTATGGATTTCACATGACCTGGGAATACAGATATGCATCTGTTGGTTAGAGACACCTTTAATACAAAATGGTATGGGCAGGCATAAACTAAGGACAACGAACGTAATTGCCTTTCATCGATTGGCAATTTGAATGCACAAAAATACTGCAATAGGATCCTGAGGCCCATTGACCTCACACTGGGCCTCACAATGGGCCTCAGGATTACGTTGCAGTATTTTTGTGCATTCAAATTGCCAATCGATGAAAGGCAATTACGTTCGTTGTCCGTAGCTTGTGTCTGCCCATACCATAACCCCACCGCCACCATGGGGCACTCATCAACAAACTTCTCGCCCACACAACTCATTACACGTGGTCTGCGGTTGTGAGATCGGTTGGCCGTACTGCCAAATTCTCTAAAGCGACATTGGAGGCGGCTTATGGTAGATAAATAAACATGACATTGTCTGGCAACAGCTCTGAAGGACATTCCTGCAGTCAGCGTGCCAATTGCAGGCTCTCTCAAAACTAGAGACATCTGTGGCGTTGTGTTGTGTGACAAAACTGCACACTTTCATTGTCCACAGCACAAAGTGCACCTGTGTAATGATCATGCTGTTTAATCAGATTATTGATATTCCACACCTGTTAAGTGGGTAGTAGTTCTGTATATCTGATGGATCCTGTATGTAGTAGTATGCACACACATGGTACATCCAGTTCTATCTAAGGTATAATATCCAGTTCTATCCAGTTCTATCCCAGGTATAATATCCAGTTCTATCCCAGGTATAATATCCAGTTCTATCTATGGTATAATATCCAGTTCTATCCCAGGTATAATATCCAGTTCTATCCCAGGTATAATATCCAGTTCTATCTAAGGTATAATATCCAGTTATATCCCAGGTATAATATCCAGTTCTATCTAAGGTATAATATCCAGTTCTATCCCAGGTATAATATCCAGTTCTATCCCAGGTATAATATCCAGTTCTATCCCAGGTATAATATCCAGTTCTATCCCAGGTATAATATCCAGTTCTATCCCAGGTATAATATCCAGTTCTATCCCAGGTATAATATCCAGTTCTATCTAAGGTATAATATCCAGTTCTATCCCAGGTATAATATCCAGTTCTATCCCAGGTATAATATCCAGTTCTATCTAAGGTATAATATCCAGTTCTATCCAGTTCTATCCCAGGTATAATATCCAGTTCTATCCAAGGTATAATATCCAGTTCTATCCAGTTCTATCCCAGGTATAATATCCAGTTCTATCTATGGTATAATATCCAGTTCTATCCCAGGTATAATATCCAGTTCTATCCCAGGTATAATATCCAGTTCTATCCCAGGTATAATATCCAGTTCTATCCCAGGTATAATATCCAGTTCTATCCCAGGTATAATATCCAGTTCTATCCCAGGTATAATATCCAGTTCTATCCCAGGTATAATATCCAGTTCTATCTAAGGTATAATATCCAGTTCTATCCCAGGTATAATAGCCAGTTCTATCCCAGGTATAATATCCAGTTCTATCTAAGGTATAATATCCAGTTCTATCCCAGGTATAATATCCAGTTCTATCTAAGGTATAATATCCAGTTCTATCCCAGGTATAATATCCAGTTCTATCTAAGGTATAATATCCAGTTCTATCCAGTTCTATCTAAGGTATAATATCCAGTTCTATCCAGTTCTATCCCAGGTATAATATCCAGTTCTATCCCAGGTATAATATCCAGTTCTATCTAAGGTATAATATCCAGTTATATCCCAGGTATAATATCCAGTTCTATCTAAGGTATAATATCCAGTTCTATCCCAGGTATAATATCCAGTTCTATCCCAGGTATAATATCCAGTTCTATCCCAGGTATAATATCCAGTTCTATCCCAGGTATAATATCCAGTTCTATCCCAGGTATAATATCCAGTTCTATCCCAGGTATAATATCCAGTTCTATCCCAGGTATAATATCCAGTTCTATCCCAGGTATAATATCCAGTTCTATCTAAGGTATAATATCCAGTTCTATCCCAGGTATAATATCCAGTTCTATCCCAGGTATAATATCCAGTTCTATCTAAGGTATAATATCCAGTTCTATCCCAGGTATAATATCCAGTTCTATCTAAGGTATAATATCCAGTTCTATCCCAGGTATAATATCCAGTTCTATCTAAGGTATAATATCCAGTGCTATCCAGTTCTATCTAAGGTATAATATCCAGTTCTATCCAGTTCTATCCCAGGTATAATATCCAGTTCTATCCCAGGTATAATATCCAGTTCTATCCCAGGTATAATATCCAGTTCTATCCCAGGTATAATATCCAGTTCTATCTAAGGTATAATATCCAGTTCTATCCCAGGTATAATATCCAGTTCTATCTAAGGTATAATATCCAGTTCTATACAAGGTATAATATCCAGTTCTATCCAGTTCTATCTAAGGTATAATATCCAGTTCTATCTAAGGTATAATATCCAGTTCTATCCAGTTCTATACAAGGTATAATATCCAGTTCTATCCAGTTCTATCTAAGGTATAGTATCCAGTTCTATCCAAGGTATAATATCCAGTTCTATCTAAGGTATAATATCCAGTTCTATCCAGTTCTATCTAAGGTATAATATCCAGTTCTATCCAAGGTATAATATCCAGTTCTATCCAAGGTATAATATCCAGTTCTATCTAAGGTATAATATCCAGTTCTATCTAAGGTATACTATCCAGTTCTATCTAAGGTATAATATCCAGTTCAATCTAAGGTATAATATCCAGTTCTATCTAAGGTATAATATCCAGTTCTATCTAAGGTATAATATCCAGTTCTATCTAAGGTATAATATCCAGTTCTATCTAAGGTATAATATCCAGTTCTATCCAAGGTATAATATCCAGTTATATCTAAGGTATAATATCCAGTTCTATCCAGTTCTATCTAAGGTATAATATCCAGTTCTATCCAAGGTATAATATCCAGTTCTATCTAAGGTATAATATCCAGTTCTATCCAAGGTATAATATCCAGTTCTATCTAAGGTATAATATCCAGTTCTATCTAAGGTATAATATCCAGTTCTATCCAGTTCTATCTAAGGTATAATATCCAGTTCTATCCAGTTCTATCTAAGGTATAATATCCAGTTCTATCCAGTTCTATCTAAGGTATAATATCCAGTTCTATCTAAGGTATAATATCCAGTTCTATCCAGTTCTATCCAAGGTATAATATCCAGTTCTATCTAAGGTATAATATTCAGTTCTATCTAAGGTATAATATCCAGTTCTATCCAGTTCTATCCCAGGTATAATATCCAGTTCTATCTAAGGTATAATATCCAGTTCTATCTAAGGTATAATATCCAGTTCTATCCAGTTCTATCCCAGGTATAATATCCAGTTCTATCCAAGGTATAATATCCAGTTCTATCTAAGGTATAATATCCAGTTCTATCTAAGGTATAATATCCAGTTCTATCCAGTTCTATCCCAGGTATAATATCCAGTTCTATCCAAGGTATAATATCCAGTTCTATCCAGTTCTATCCCAGGTATAATATCCAGTTCTATCCAAGGTATAATATCCAGTTCTATCTAAGGTATAATATCCAGTTCTATCTAAGGTATAATATCCAGTTCTATCCAGTTCTATCCCAGGTATAATATCCAGTTCTATCCAAGGTATAATATCCAGTTATATCCCAGGTATAATATCCAGTTCTATCTAAGGTATAATATCCAGTTCTATCCAGTTCTATCAAAGGTATAATATCCAGTTCTATCCAGTTCTATCAAAGGTATAATATCCAGTTCTATCCAGTTCTATCAAAGGTATACTATCCAGTTCTATCCAGTTCTATCTAAGGTATAATATCCAGTTCTATCCAGTTCTATCTAAGGTATAATATCCAGTTCTATCCAAGGTATAATATCCAGTTCTATCTAAGGTATAATATCCAGTTCTATCCAAGGTATAATATCCAGTTCTATCTAAGGTATAATATCCAGTTCTATCTAAGGTATAATATCCAGTTCTATCCAGTTCTATCTAAGGTATAATATCCAGTTCTATCCCAGGTATAATATCCAGTTCTATCTAAGGTATAATATCCAGTTCTATCCCAGGTATAATATCCAGTTCTATCTAAGGTATAATATCCAGTTCTATCCAGTTCTATCTAAGGTATAATATCCAGTTCTATCCAGTTCTATCTAAGGTATAATATCCAGTTCTATCCAGTTCTATCTAAGTTATAATATCCAGTTCTATCCAGTTCTATCTAAGGTATAATATCCAGTTCTATCTAAGGTATAATATCCAGTTCTATCCAGTTCTATCCAAGGTATAATATCCAGTTCTATCTAAGGTATAATATCCAGTTCTATCTAAGGTATAATATCCAGTTCTATCCAGTTCTATCCCAGGTATAATATCCAGTTCTATCTAAGGTATAATATCCAGTTCTATCTAAGGTATAATATCCAGTTCTATCCAGTTCTATCCCAGGTATAATATCCAGTTCTATCCAAGGTATAATATCCAGTTCTATCCAAGGTATAATATCCAGTTCTATCTAAGGTATAATATCCAGTTCTATCCAGTTCTATCCCAGGTATAATATCCAGTTCTATCCAAGGTATAATATCCAGTTCTATCCAGTTCTATCCCAGGTATAATATCCAGTTCTATCCAAGGTATAATATCCAGTTCTATCTAAGGTATAATATCCAGTTCTATCTAAGGTATAATATCCAGTTCTATCCAGTTCTATCCCAGGTATAATATCCAGTTCTATCCAAGGTATAATATCCAGTTATATCCCAGGTATAATATCCAGTTCTATCTAAGGTATAATATCCAGTTCTATCCCAGGTATAATATCCAGTTCTATCCCAGGTATAATATCCCGTTCTATCCAGTTCTATACAAGGTATAATATCCAGTTCTATCCAGTTCTATCTAAGGTATAATATCCAGTTCTATCCAGTTCTATACAAGGTATAATATCCAGTTCTATCCAGTTCTATCTAAGGTATAATATCCAGTTCTATCCAAGGTATAATATCCAGTTCTATCCAGTTCTATCCAAGGTATAATATCCAGTTCTATCCAGTTCTATCAAAGGTATAATATCCAGTTCTATCCCAGGTATAATATCCAGTTCTATCTAAGGTATAATATCCAGTTCTATCCAGTTCTATCAAAGGTATAATATCCAGTTATATCCCAGGTATAATATCCAGTTCTATCTAAGGTATAATATCCAGTTCTATCCAGTTCTATCAAAGGTATAATATCCAGTTCTATCCAGTTCTATCAAAGGTATAATATCCAGTTCTATCCAGTTCTATCAAAGGTATAATATCCAGTTCTATCCAGTTCTATCTAAGGTATAATATCCAGTTCTATCCAGTTCTATCTAAGGTATAATATCCAGTTCTATCCAGTTCTATCTAAGGTATAATATCCAGTTCTATCCAGTTCTATCTAAGGTATAATATCCAGTTCTATCCAGTTCTATCTAAGGTATAATATCCAGTTCTATCCAGTTCTATCTAAGGTATAATATCCAGTTCTATCCAGTTCTATCTAAGGTATAATATCCAGTTCTATCCAGTTCTATCTAAGGTATAATATCCAGTTCTATCCAGTTCTATCTAAGGTATAATATCCAGTTCTATCAAAGGTATAATATCCAGTTCTATCCAGTTCTATCAAAGGTATAATATCCAGTTCTATCCCAGGTATAATATCCAGTTCTATCTAAGGTATAATATCCAGTTCTATCCAGTTCTATCAAAGGTTTAATATCCAGTTCTATCCAGTTCTATCTAAGGTATAATATCCAGTTCTATCCAGTTCTATCAAAGGTATAATATCCAGTTCTATCCAGTTCTATCAAAGGTATAATATCCAGTTCTATCCAGTTCTATCCCAGGTATAATATCCAGTTCTATCCAATGTATAATATCCAGTTCTATCCAGTTCTATCTAAGGTATAATATCCAGTTCTATCCCAGGTATAATATCCAGTTCTATCCAGTTCTATCCCAGGTATAATATCCAGTTCTATCTAAGGTATAATATCTAGTTCTATCCCAGGTATAATATCCAGTTCTATCCAAGGTATAATATCCAGTTCTATCCCAGGTATAATATCCAGTTCTATCCCAGGTATAATATCCAGTTCTATCTAAGGTATAATATCTAGTTCTATCCCAGGTATAATATCCAGTTCTATCCAAGGTATAATATCCAGTTCTATCCAGTTCTATCCCAGGTATAATATCCAGTTCTATCTAAGGTATAATATCCAGTTCTATCCCAGGTATAATATCCAGTTCTATCCCAGGTATAATATACAGTTCTATCTAAGGTATAATATCCAGTTCTATCGAGTTCTATCAAAGGTATAATATCCAGTTCTATCCAGTTCTATCCCAGGTATAATATCCAGTTCTATCCAAGGTATAATATCCAGTTCTATCTAAGGTATAATATCCAGTTCTATCCCAGGTATAATATCCAGTTCTATCCCAGGTATAATATCCAGTTCTATCCCAGGTATAATATCCAGTTCTATCCCAGGTATAATATCCAGTTCTATCTAAGGTATAATATCCAGTTCTATCCCAGGTATAATATCCAGTTCTATCCAAGGTATAATATCCAGTTCTATCCCAGGTATAATATCCAGTTCTATCCCAGGTATAATATCCAGTTCTATCCCAGGTATAATATCCAGTTCTATCCCAGGTATAATATCCAGTTCTATCCAAGGTATAATATCCAGTTCTATCCCAGGTATAATATCCAGTTCTATCCCAGGTATAATATCCAGTTCTATCCCAGGTATAATATCCAGTTCTATCCCAGGTATAATATCCAGTTCTATCCCAGGTATAATATCCAGTTATATCCAAGGTATAATATCCAGTTCTATTCCAGGTATACTATCCAGTTCTATCCCAGGTATAATATCCAGTTCTATCTAAGGTATAATATCCAGTTCTATCCAAGGTATAATATCCAGTTCTATCCCAGGTATAATATCCAGTTCTATCTAAGGTATAATATCCAGTTCTATCCCAGGTATAATATCCAGTTCTATCCCAGGTATAATATCCAGTTCTATCCAGTTCTATCTAAGGTATAATATCCAGTTCTATCCAGTTCTATCCCAGGTATAATATCCAGTTCTATCCAGTTCTATCTAAGGTATAATATCCAGTTCTATCCAGTTCTATCCCAGGTATAATATCCAGTTCTATCTAAGGTATAATATCCAGTTCTATCCCAGGTATAATATCCAGTTCTATCCCAGGTATAATATCCAGTTCTATCCCAGGTATAATATCCAGTTCTATCCAGTTCTATCTAAGGTATAATATCCAGTTCTATCCAGTTCTATCCCAGGTATAATATCCAGTTCTATCCAGTTCTATCTAAGGTATAATATCCAGTTCTATCCAGTTCTATCCCAGGTATAATATCCAGTTCTATCTAAGGTATAATATCCAGTTCTATCCCAGGTATAATATCCAGTTCTATCCCAGGTATAATATCCAGTTCTATCCCAGGTATAATATCCAGTTCTATCCAGTTCTATCTAAGGTATAATATCCAGTTCTATCCAGTTCTATCCCAGGTATAATATCCAGTTCTATCCCAGGTATAATATCCAGTTCTATCCCAGGTATAATATCCAGTTCTATCCCAGGTATAATATCCAGTTCTATCCCAGGTATAATATCCAGTTCTATCCAGTTCTATCTAAGGTATAATATCCAGTTCTATCCCAGGTATAATATCCAGTTCTATCCCAGGTATAATATCCAGTTCTATCCAGTTCTATCTAAGGTATAATATCCAGTTCTATCCCAGGTATAATATCCAGTTCTATCCAGTTCTATCTAAGGTATAATATCCAGTTCTATCCCAGGTATAATATCCAGTTCTATCCCAGGTATAATATCCAGTTCTATCCCAGGTATAATATCCAGTTCTATCCAGTTCTATCTAAGGTATAATATCCAGTTCTATCCAGTTCTATCCCAGGTATAATATCCAGTTCTATCTAAGGTATAATATCCAGTTCTATCCAGTTCTATCCCAGGTATAATATCCAGTTCTATCCCAGGTATAATATCCAGTTCTATCTAAGGTATAATATCCAGTTCTATCCCAGGTATAATATCCAGTTCTATCCCAGGTATAATATCCAGTTCTATCTAAGGTATAATATCCAGTTCTATCCAGTTCTATCAAAGGTATAATATCCAGTTCTATCCAGTTCTATCCCAGGTATAATATCCAGTTCTATCCAAGGTATAATATCCAGTTCTATCTAAGGTATAATATCCAGTTCTATCCCAGGTATAATATCCAGTTCTATCCCAGGTATAATATCCAGTTCTATCCCAGGTATAATATCCAGTTCTATCTAAGGTATAATATCCAGTTCTATCCCAGGTATAATATCCAGTTCTATCCCAGGTATAATATCCAGTTCTATCCCAGGTATAATATCCGGTTCTATCTAAGGTATAATATCCAGTTCTATCCCAGGTATAATATCCAGTTCTATCCAAGGTATAATATCCAGTTCTATCCCAGGTATAATATCCAGTTCTATCCCAGGTATAATATCCAGTTCTATCCCAGGTATAATATCCAGTTCTATCCCAGGTATAATATCCAGTTCTATCTAAGGTATAATATCCAGTTCTGTCCCAGGTATAATATCCAGTTCTATCCCAGGTATAATATCCAGTTCTATCCCGGGTATAATATCCAGTTCTATCCCAGGTATAATATCCAGTTCTATCCCAGGAATAATATCCAGTTCTATCCCGGGTATAATATCCAGTTCTATCCCAGGTATAATATCCAGTTCTATCCCAGGTATAATATCCAGTTCTATCCCAGGTATAATATCCAGTTCTATCCCAGGTATAATATCCAGTTCTATCCAGTTCTATCTAAGGTATAATATCCAGTTCTATCCAGTTCTATCC
This sequence comes from Oncorhynchus gorbuscha, assembly GCF_021184085.1. Lineage (NCBI taxonomy): Eukaryota > Metazoa > Chordata > Actinopteri > Salmoniformes > Salmonidae > Oncorhynchus > Oncorhynchus gorbuscha. Next base: position 3,490,784 of record NC_060185.1, read on the forward strand.
CAGGTATAATATCCAGTTCTATGTAAGGTATAATATCCAGTTCTATCCAGTTCTATCCCAGGTATAATATCCAGTTCTATCCAGTTATATCTAAGGTATAATATCCAGTTCTATCCCAGGTATAATATCCAGTTCTATCCAGTTCTATCTAAGGTATAATATCCAGTTCTATCTAAGGTATAATATCCAGTTCTATCCAGTTCTATCTAAGGTATAATATCCAGTTCTATCCAGTTCTATCTAAGGTATAATATCCAGTTCTATCCAGTTCTATCTAAGGTATAATATCCAGTTCTATCCAGTTCTATCTAAGGTATAATATCCAGTTCTATCCAGTTCTATCTAAGGTATAATATCCAGTTCTATCCAGTTCTATCTAAGGTATAATATCCAGTTCTATCAAAGGTATAATATCCAGTTCTATCCAGTTCTATCAAAGGTATAATATCCAGTTCTATCCCAGGTATAATATCCAGTTCTATCTAAGGTATAATATCCAGTTCTATCCAGTTCTATCAAAGGTATAATATCCAGTTCTATCCAGTTCTATCTAAGGTATAATATCCAGTTCTATCCAGTTCTATCAAAGGTATAATATCCAGTTCTATCCAGTTCTATCAAAGGTATAATATCCAGTTCTATCCAGTTCTATCCCAGGTATAATATCCAGTTCTATCCAAGGTATAATATCCAGTTCTATCCAGTTCTATCTAAGGTATAATATCCAGTTCTATCCCAGGTATAATATCCAGTTCTATCCAGTTCTATCCCAGGTATAATATCCAGTTCTATCTAAGGTATAATATCTAGTTCTATCCCAGGTATAATATCCAGTTCTATCCAAGGTATAATATCCAGTTCTATCCCAGGTATAATATCCAGTTCTATCCCAGGTATAATATCCAGTTCTATCTAAGGTATAATATCTAGTTCTATCCCAGGTATAATATCCAGTTCTATCCAAGGTATAATATCCAGTTCTATCCAGTTCTATCCCAGGTATAATATCCAGTTCTATCTAAGGTATAATATCCAGTTCTATCCCAGGTATAATATCCAGTTCTATCCCAGGTATAATATCCAGTTCTATCCCGGGTATAATATCCAGTTCTATCCCAGGTATAATATCCAGTTCTATCCCAGGAATAATATCCAGTTCTATCCCGGGTATAATATCCAGTTCTATCCCAGGTATAATATCCAGTTCTATCCCAGGTATAATATCCAGTTCTATCCCAGGTATAATATCCAGTTCTATCCCAGGTATAATATCCAGTTCTATCCAGTTCTATCTAAGGTATAATATCCAGTTCTATCCAGTTCTATCCCAGGTATAATATCCAGTTCTATGTAAGGTATAATATCCAGTTCTATCCAGTTCTATCCCAGGTATAATATCCAGTTCTATCCAGTTCTATCTAAGGTATAATATCCAGTTCTATCCCAGGTATAATATCCAGTTCTATCCAGTTCTATCTAAGGTATAATATCCAGTTCTATCTAAGGTATAATATCCAGTTCTATCCAGTTCTATCTAAGGTATAATATCCAGTTCTATCCAGTTCTATCTAAGGTATAATATCCAGTTCTATCTAAGGTATAATATCCAGTTCTATCCCAGGTATAATATCCAGTTCTATCTAAGGTATAATATCCAGTTCTATCCCAGGTATAATATCCAGTTCTATCCCAGGTATAATATCCAGTTCTATCCCAGGTATAATATCCAGTTCTATCCCAGGTATAATATCCAGTTCTATCCCAGGTATAATATCCAGTTCTATCCCAGGTATAATATCCAGTTCTATCTAAGGTATAATATACAGTTCATTAAGGTCCTAAAGGTGAAGCAGCCTTACCATTCTCAGTGCTTTCATGTTCAGCAATACATCCATTTCCCATACATCTAATAAGTAGGTAAATCAACAAGACACATACAGTAGCAATGCAAGAGACACAAAAGTGGTTATCCTATAGCACAAAGTTGAAAGCTTCAGTTCCCTACCGTTCTCAGTGTTCTCATGCTCGGTGTCTGTGAGTGTCAGATTAGAGTTGGCCCTGCTGGACAGGCAGGAGCTGCGTCCTGACTTGGTGTTGCGACCCCACAGTCTAACAGCGTGCTCCGGGGACATGACCCCGTCCGGCTCCGTGTCAGCGTCCGAGCACATGCTCACAGAGTAGTCACGGTGAGGCAGACCCATGCCCAAACCACCACCAGAACCAAGACCCAGGTCGTCACGGTATGACGCCACGTGAGGAGGGAGAGGATCCCCGAAACCTAGGTCTCTGAGAGAGAAATCTGCTCCTGGAGGAGGACAGGTACAATAGACACAGACAGACACAAAACAGAGAGAAAGATAGAAATAGAAGAGAAAAATGTATCCACATTTGCAATGAATCAGTACAATACAGACAAGATGGTGTATACTGTGAGGTCCATAACATTGTGCAACATCAGAGAGGGGAATGGGACAGTAAGAGTCTACATAATGCTGTAGTTACACAGACTTACGCTGCTTCCAGTGGTACTCCTTCCTATACAGTTAACATCCACAGTGTGGCTTTACGATCAGATCAGGTCAGGCCACTCATTACAGCTGTGGCCCAAATGGCACCCGATTCTCTACATGGTGCACTATTTTTGACCAGGGCCGATAGGGGCACGATATAGGGAATAGGGTGCCATTTGGGATGCAGACCCTAGAAGGTCATAAGACATCAGGGAAGCATCAGATATAGGTCCCTCCTATCTCCCCCTGCAGCCTTCCTAACCCCTACGGCGGTCCTAACCCCTACGGCGGTCCTAACCCCTACGGCCTTCCTAACCTCTACGGCCGCCCTAACCCCTACGGCCGCCCTAACCCCTACGGCCTTCCTAACCTCTACGGCCGCCCTAACCCCTACGGCCGTCCTAACCCCTACGGCCGTCCTAACCCCTACGGCCGCCCTAACCCCTACGGCCGTCCTAACCCCTACGGCCGCCCTAACCCCTACGGCCGTTCTAACCCCTACGGCCCTAACCCCTACGGCCGCCCTAACCCCTACGGCCTTCCTAACCTCTACGGCCGCCCTAACCCCTACGGCCGTCCTAACCCCTACGGCCGTCCTAACCCCTACGGCCGCCCTAACCCCTACGGCCTTCCTAACCTCTACGGCCGCCCTAACCCCTACGGCCGCCCTAACCCCTACGGCCTTCCTAACCTCTACGGCCGCCCTAACCCCTACGGCCGTCCTAACCCCTACGGCCTTCCTAACCTCTACGGCCGCCCTAACCCCTACGGCCGCCCTAACCCCTACGGCCGCCCTAACCCCTACGGCCGTCCTAACCCCTACGGCCGTCCTAACCCCTACGGCCGTCCTAACCCCTACGGCCGTCCTAACCCCTACGGCCGTCCTAACCCCTACAGACTTCCTAACCCCTACAGCCGTCCTAACCCCATACGGCCATCCTAACCCCTACGGCCGTCCTAACCTCTACGGCCGTCCTAACCCCTACAGCCGTCCTAACCCCTACGGCCGTCCTAACCCGGCAGGGTAGCCGGGGCAGCAGGGGCGGCAGGGTAGCCTAGTGGTTAGAGCATTGGACTAGTAACCGAAAGTTCAAATCCCTGAGCTGACAAGGTACAAAATCTGTCGTTCTGCCCCTGAACAGGCAGTTAACCCACTGTTCCTAGGCCGTCATTGAAAATAAGAATTTGTTCTTAACTGACTTGCCTGGTTAAATAAAGGTAAAATAAAATTAAAATAAAACCCTACAGCCGTCCGAACCCTAAATTTACAAACATTTATAAAAACCTGTTTTTTTTTCTTTGTCATTGAGGGGTATTGTGTGTAGATTGATGAGGAAAACAAATCATGTCATCCATTTTAGAATAAGGTTGAAACATGGAAAAAATGAAAGGGTCTGAATACTTTCTGAAGTCACTGTATAAAAATAAAGATCATAATAATCTAATCACTTCTTCGCCCTGAATAGGATCCTCTCATGGGGGATGATTGTCGTTGTCAGGATGTGATGTGGGGAATGTCGTGAGCAGGCAAGAGCCTTCATTATATTGTTTTTGGTTACCGTGCACTGCTACATGAGCGTCAACAACCATATCGAATTACAGAACAGTAAAATGACGCTGAATTGATTCTGTTAGAAACAAATATCTTTTTTTAATTTGTATTTTTTTTTAAATTGCTTAATCATATTGTGACGATACGCACCCATCACAGACATCGGACTCCATTTCTACCAACTGATGGCGCGCCAAACACAGATTGCTAAATGTTTGTTCATGTTACTAGCGTTTATAACCATATTTCGATTCATAGACATGTGTGATGTGGAAGATCGCAAGAAGTAACCTGTAACATTGATTATTTCAGATGTACGTTACTTTGGGAGAATCTCAATTTGTTTTGCTCGGAGAGGAAACTACGCTTGTATGAAATTAGAATCTCCTGCGCTAGCTCATCATGAGGTTAATGAGGTTTACAGGAGAGGTATCCCCTGGGCTAGCTCGTCATCAGGTTAATGACGTTTACAGGGGAGGTATCTCCTACTCTAGCTCGTCATCAGGTTAATGACGTTTACAGGAGAGGTATCCCCTGGGCTAGCTCGTCATCAGGTTAATGACGTTTACAGGGGAGGTATCCCCTGGGCTAGCTCGTCATCAGGTTAATGACGTTTACAGGAGAGGTATCCCCTGGGCTAGCTCGTCATCAGGTTAATGAGGTTTACAGGGGAGGTATCCCCTGGGCTAGCTCGTCATCAGGTTAATGACATTTACAGGGGAGGTATCCCCTACGCTAGCTCGTCATCAGGTTAATGACGTTTACAGGAGAGGTATCCCCTGGGCTAGCTCGTCATCAGGTTAATGAGGTTTACAGGGGAGGTATCCCCTGGGCTAGCTCGTCATCAGGTTAATGAGGTTTACAGGAGAGGTATCCCCTGGGCTAGCTCGTCATCAGGTTAATGACGTTTACAGGGGAGGTATCCCCTACGCTAGCTCGTCATCAGGTTAATGAGGTTTACAGGGGAGGTATCCCCTGGGCTAGCTCGTCATCAGGTTAATGACGTTTACAGGGGAGGTATCCCTTGGGCTAGCTCGTCATCAGGTTAATGACGTTTACAGGGGAGGTATCCCTTGGGCTAGCTCGTCATCAGGTTAATGAGGTTTACAGGGGAGGTATCCCCTACGCTAGCTCGTCATCAGGTTAATGAGGTTTACAGGGGAGGTATCCCCTGGGCTAGCTCGTCATCAGGTTAATGACGTTTACAGGGGAGGTATCCCTTGGGCTAGCTCGTCATCAGGTTAATGACGTTTACAGGGGAGGTATCCCCTACGCTAGCTCGTCATCAGGTTAATGAGGTTTACAGGGGAGGTATCCCCTGGGCTAGCTCGTCATCAGGTTAATGACGTTTACAGGGGAGGTATCCCCTACGCTAGCTCGTCATCAGGTTAATGACGTTTACAGGGGAGGTATCCCCTGGGCTAGCTCGTCATCAGGTTAATGAGGTTTACAGGGGAGGTATCCCCTGGGCTAGCTCGTCATCAGGTTAATGACGTTTACAGGGGAGGTATCCCCTGGGCTAGCTCGTCATCAGGTTAATGAGGTTTACAGGGAAGGTAATGTGTAATGCAATAAAAAGCTAGGAATGTAGCTAGTTGTGCAAAACATTTTCTAGATGAAGGATAAGTAGTGTTTTTTTAAATGTCTGCTTTTCTCCTCCCAGTAAACAACAGCTGATTCAAAAGGGGCAGATTTCAAACCTCCGAAAGATACATTTTAGTAGTAGGGGGACTATCGAGGTGAGGAGAACTACTAACTAAATGACACTCTCCTCGACCACTCAACCACTTTTTCCGGGTAACGGAGGAGAAGAGGACGGAGGAGTCGAGGAGAGGACAGACTTTTATCCCAATTGAGAATCACCCATTGTTTCAGCGACCTGTACTCACCAACGTGGAGTGTTTGTGGACTGACTAGGATGCCGATCACGTTGTCACGGCTCTCGTCGTAATGAGAATCGGACCAAAACGCAGCGCGGTAAAGTGTTCATGATTCTTTAATAACCAAAACACTTGAAAAAGATAACAAAGTGGAATAAAAAAGAAACAGTTCTGTAAGGTTAAATAAACAGAAACCAACTACCCACAAAACACAGGTGGGAAAAAAAGGCTGCCTAAATATGATTCTCAATCAGAGACAACGATAGACAGCTGCCTCTGATTGAGAACCACACTTGGCCAAAAAACAAGAAATAGAAAACATAGAAATAACGAAACTAGAATGCCCACCCTAGTCACACCCTGGCCTAACAAAAAATAGAGCATAAAAGCCTCTCTATGGGGGTGACACACGTGCATTTAGAGATCCAGCAAGGTGCGGCACAATCAGTCATTCAATGGTTCATACGTCCTACAATGTGGAGGACTATTTTCCTCATATCGTTACTCATTGAATGTTGAATAAAAGAATATCAGTTTTAATGTATTACTCATTGATATGATAACTATTGACAAGTATTGATTGTGAAGGTAATGAATAATCTAAATTGATGAACTACCTGTTTTTAACGAGGTAAGTCAATTAACAACAAATTATTATTTTCAATGGCGGCCTAGGAACAGTGGGTTAACTGGTCTAGGAACAGTGGGTTTACTGGTCTAGGAACAGTGGGTTAACTGGTCTAGGAACAGTGGGTTAACTGGTCTAGGAACAGTGGGTTAACTGATCTAGGAACAGTGGGTTAACTGGTCTAGGAACAGTGGGTTAACTGGTCTAGGAACAGTGGGTTAACTGGTCTAGGAACAGTGGGTTAACTGGTCTAGGAACAGTGGGTTAACTGGTCTAGGAACTAGGAACAGTGGGTTAACTGGTCTAGGAACATTGGGTTAACTGGTCTAGGAACAGTGGGTTAACTGGGTTAACTGGTCACAGTGGGTTAACTGGTCTAGGAACAGTGGATTAACTGGTCTGGTCTAGGAACAGTGGGTTAACTGGTCTAGGAACAGTGGGTTAACTGGTCTAGGAACAGTGGGTTAACTGGTCTAGGAACAGTGGGTTAACTGGTCTAGGAACAGTGGGTTAACTGGTCTAGGAACAGTGGGTTAACTGGTCTAGGAACAGTGGGTTAAACTGCCTTGTTCAGGAGGAAGATACAAAAGATGTTTCCCTTGTCAGCTCGGGGGATTCGATCTTGCACCTTTTCGGGTTACTAGTCCAACGCTCTAATCACTAGGCTACCCTGCCGCCTCTACACTCTAACCACTAGGCTACCCTGCCTAGGAACCTGGGTTTACTCTAGGAACACTCTTAACTAACCACTAGGCTACCCTGCCTCCTCTACACTCTAACCACTAACAGTGGCTTACCCTGGGTTACCTGGTCTAGGAACAGTGGGTTAACTACTCTAACCACTAGGCTACCCTGCCACCTCTACACTAGGTTACTCTAACCACTAGGCCAGTCTGCCTCCTCTACACTCTAACCACTAGGCTACCCTGCCACCTCTACACTCTAACCACTAGGCTAACCTGCCACCTCTACACTCTAACCACTAGGCTACCCTGCCGCCTCTACACTCTAACCACTAGGCTAACCTGCCACCTCTACACTCTAACCACTAGGCTACCCTGCCGCCTCTACACTCTAACCACTAGGCTACCTGCTCTAACCACTAGGCTACCTGCTCTAACCACTAGGCCAGTCTGCCTCCTCTACACTCTAACCACTAGGCTACCCTGCCACCTCTAACCACTAGGCTCTAAACCACTAGGCTACCCTGCCTCCTCTACACTCTAACCACTAGGCTACCCTGCTGCCGCCTGCCACCTCTACACTCTAACCACTAGACTACCCTGCCACCTCTACACTCTAACCACTAGGCCAGTCTGCCTCCTCTACCCTAACCACTAGCCCCCTCCTCTACACTCTAACCACTAGGCTACCCTGCCGCCCTCTACACTCTAACCACTAGGCCACCCTACCACCTCTACACTCTAACCACTAGGCTACCCTACCACCTCTACACTCTAACCACTAGGCTACCCTGCCGCCTCTACATTTACATTACATTTACACTCTAACCACTAGGCCAGTCTGCCATCCCTGTGTTAGGAGGTTGGGCATTAAACCTGTTAATTTGGCTCCTTTTCAGAAGAGTTTAGACTAACATCCCAGGGCTCTTTTCAACTCAGTTGTGTGAGGAAATATTGATGATTGTTGCCGAAATGATACTCTCTCTCTATATTCTCTCTCTCTCTCCCTGCTGCAGGACAAGGAACCTTCTGAATATCAGTAGGTCTACCGAGTACTGTTCTATTCATTCCCAATGCATTGTTGTTAATTTTATTTGAATGTTTTCCCTGAATGAATGAATACACGGTCTGCTCCTCACCTGGCCTACAGAACTCGTCTGCCTCGTGGTGAACCATGTCTTTGACCCGGCTGCCGTAGGCGGCCATCCTGGACTCCTGATCAAAAGCCTTCAGAGTCTCACTGGAGCTGTAACCTTTAGGGTTGACCTTCCCTCCATCCTCGCTGTCCGCTGAGGAGCTGGTGTAACGCCGCTCTGTGTCCCTCCGAGCCGTCAGCGAGCGGTACGGTCTGCGTTCCTTCACTTCCATGGTGGATGCTACTTTGCTTTCTCTTTACACATCAACAGTAACACAGCCAAGTCAGTCACAGTAACTCTGAAACAGAGAAACACAGGAGAGATGAGTGTTGAAATGTTTGTTTTCGTTGGTTGGAGTTTGTTTGAGCCTTTGATTAAGCGTGTTTGAAACACCAGTCCTCACACCGAGTGAGGACAATAGAGGTGAGAATTCAATTTGTTTCGGTCTGTAGAAACCCTGTCTTGCTAAATATACCTCTAGTCTAGACTAGATAACCTACTCCAATGTACCCTGAACAAAAATATAAACGCAACATGTAAAGTGTTGGTCCAATGATTCATGAGCACAAACAAAAACATCCCAGAAATTTTCATACGCACAAAAAAGCTTATTTCTCTCAAATGTTGGGCACAAATTTGTTAACATCCCTGTTCGTGAGCATTTCTCCTTTGCCAAGATAATCCACCTGACAGGTGTGGTATATCAAGAATCATCACACAGGTGCATCTTGTGCTGAGGACAATAAAAGTGTGCAGTTTTGTCACACAACACAACGCCACAGATGTCTCAAGTTTTGAGAGAGCCTGCAATTGGCACGCTGACTGCAGGAATGTCCTTCAGAGCTGTTGCCAGACAATGTCACTTTTATTTATCTACCATAAGCCACCTCCAACTTTGTTTTAGAGAATTTGGCAGTACGGCCAACCGACCTCACAAACGTGGGCGAGAAGTTTTTTGAGGTCAACGTTGTGAACAGAGCGCCCCATGGTGGCGGTGGGGTTATGGTATGGGGCAGACACAAGCTACAGTCAACGAACACAATTGCATTTTATCGATGGCAATTTGAATGCACAAAAATACCGTGACGAGATCCTGAGATGCATATCTGTATTCCCAGGTCATGTGAAATCCATAGATTAGGACCTAATGAATTGATTTCAGTTGGCTGATTTCCTTTATATGAAGTGTAACTCAGTAAAATCAATGAAATTGTTACATGTTGTGCTTATATTTGTGTTCCGTGTAGGTCGATGTCATAGGGGAAGGCACAGGGGGTCAAAGGGTAATCACAGCCATCTGAATGGGGCGCAGCACAGTCAAAGGTCACACAGTTTAGAGGAGATAACAGCAGCGTCTTATAGCTCTCGTTAATGTGCTGCTGCTAGAACAGAACCAAATTACCATAGTTGTTAACATTAAAATAGGTTAAAATCTTAATTATGGGAATTATTCTAGAACTCAAGAATTAAATATAATACACTAACATAGAGCCCTAATGGGAATATATTTCTTATATAATACACTACCTATAGAGCCCTATAGGGAATAGGGTACACTACCTATAGAGCCCTATAGGGAATAGGGTACACTACCTTGACCTGAGCCCATAGAGCCCTATAGGGAATAGGGTACACTACCTATAGAGCCCTGAATAGGGTACCCCTATAGAGCCCTATAGGGAATAGGGTACACTACCTATAGAGCCCTATAGGGAATAGGGTACACTACCTATAGAGCCCTATAGGGAATAGGGTACACTACCTATAGAGCCCTATAGGGAATAGGGTACACTACCTATAGAGCCCTATAGGGAATAGGGTACACTACCTATAGAGCCCTATAGGGAATAGGGTACCTGAGAGCCCTGTAGAGCCCTATAGGGAATAGGGTACACTACCTACCTTGACCTGAGCCCATAGAGCCCTATAGGGAATAGGGTACACTACCTGACCTGAGCCCTATAGAGCCCTATAGGCCCTATAATAGGGTACACTACCTATGACCTGAGCCTACCTATAGAGCCCTATAGGGAATAGGGTACACTACCTATGACCTGAGCCCATAGAGCCCTATAGGGAATAGGGTACACTACCTATAGAGCCCTATAGGGAATAGGGTACACTACCTTGACCTGAGCCTATAGAGCCCTATAGGGAATAGGGTACACTACCTTGACCTGAGCCTATAGAGCCCTATAGGGAATAGGGTACACTACATTGACCTGAGCCCATAGAGCCCTATAGGGAATAGGGTACACTACCTATAGACCCTGAGCCCCTATAGAGCCCTATAGGGAATAGGGTACACTACCTATAGAGCCCTGACCTGAGCCCAAAGAGCCCTATAGGGAATAGGGTACACCTACCTGTGACCTGAGCCCATAGAGCCCTATAGGGAATAGGGTACACTACCTATTGACCTGAGCCCATAGAGCCCTATAGGGAATAGGGTACACTACCTATGAGCCCTGAGCCCATAGAGCCCTATAGGGAATAGGGTACACTACCTTGACCCTGAGCCCATAGAGCCCTATAGGGAATAGGGTACACTACCTTGACCTGAGCCCATAGAGCCCTATAGGGAATAGGGTACACTACCTATGACCTGAGCCCATAGAGCCCTATAGGGAATAGGGTACACTACCTTTGACCTATAGAATAGCCCCTATAGAGCCCTATAGGGAATAGGGTACACTACCTTGACCTGAGCCCATAGAGCCCTATAGGGAATAGGGTACACTACCTTTGACCTGAATAGCCCATAGAGCCCTATAGGGAATAGGGTACACTACCTATGACCTGAGCCTACCTAGAGCCCTATAGGGAATAGGGTACACTACCTTGACCTGAGCCCATAGAGCCCTATAGGGAATAGGGTACACTACCTATAGAGCCTGAGCCCTATAGAGCCCTATAGGGAATAGGGTACACTACCTTGACCCTATGAGCCCTATAGAGCCCTATAGGGAATAGGGTACACTACCCTATTGACCTGAGCCCATAGAGCCCTATAGGGAATAGGGTACACTACCTATGACCTGAGCCCCTATAGAGCCCTATAGGGAATAGGGTACACTACCTATTGACCTGAGCCCATAGAGCCCTATAGGGAATAGGGTACACTACCTTGACCTGAGCCCATAGAGCCCTATAGGGAATAGGGTACACTACCTTTGACCTGAGCCCATAGAGCCCTATAGGGAATAGGGTACACTACATTGACCTGAGCCCATAGAGCCCTATAGGGAATAGGGTACACTACCTATAGACCTGAGCCTACCTATAGAGCCCTATAGGGAATAGGGTACACTACCTATAGAGCCCTTGACCTGAGCCCATAGAGCCCTATAGGGAATAGGGTACACTACATTGACCTGAGCCCATAGAGCCCTATAGGGAATAGGGTACACTACCTTGACCTGAGCCCATAGAGCCCTATAGGGAATAGGGTACACTACCTTGACCTGAGCCCATAGAGCCCTATAGGGAATAGGGTACACTACCTTTGACCTGAGCCCATAGAGCCCTATAGGGAATAGGGTACACTACATTGACCTGAGCCCATAGAGCCCTATAGGGAATAGGGTACACTACATTGACCTGAGCCCATAGAGCCCTATAGGGAATAGGGTACACTACTTTTGACTAGAGCCCTGTAGGGAATAGGGTACACTACTTTTGACCTGAGCCCATGGAGCCCTATAGGGATAGGGTAAACTATGTTTGACTAGAGCCCTGTAGGGAATAGGGTACACTACTTTTGACCTGAGCCCATGGAGCCCTATAGGGAATAGGGTACACTATTTTTGACTAGAGCCCTGTAGGGAATAGGGTACACTACTTTTGACTAGAGCCCTGTAGAGAATAGGGTACACTACTTTTGACTAGAGCCCTGTAGGGAATAGGGTACACTACTTTTGACTAGAGCCCTATAGGGAACAGGGTACACTACTTTTGACTATAGCCCTGTAGGGAATAGGGTACACTACTTTTGACTAGAGCCCTGTAGGGAATAGGGTACACTACTTTTGACTAGAGCCCTGTAGGGAATAGGGTACACTACTTTTGACCTGAGCCCATGGAGCCCTATAGGGAATAGGGTACACTACTTTTGACTAGAGCCCCGTAGGGAATAGGGTGCCATTTGGGACTCGGTTAGTATGAACAACACACTTCAAGGATGAAATAAATATTGCCTGCATTTAGGGCTGCTCAAAGTAAGGTTACGCTTTTATGTCGCCAAAAAAACAAATCACACACACACACACACACACACACACACACACACACACACACACACACACACACACACACACACACACACACACACACACACACACACACACACACACACACACACACACACACACACACACACACACACTATGCAAACCCACACTCAGAATATAAAATATTATTACCAACCCTATAGCACAAATACAAAACCCTCGAGAAAACACACACACACCTGTTTAAAGAGCACCCAAGTCAAATCAAATGAAACTGAATTCGTCACCGGAATACAACGGCTGCAGATGCTAACTTACAAACCAACAATGCAGTTTTAAGAGATAAGAATAACAAATAATTAAGGTAATTAACAATAAGCCCAGTTCTGATGTCCAGAAGCTCTGTTCGGTCATCAGTGACGGTAGTGGCAACATCAAGTACAACAAAACAAGTTACGAACAACGCAATATTTGTTTTTAAATAGCATGGTTGGTTAAGAGGCGATGAAACGGCAGCCGTCCCCCCCAGGCGCCGTTCTCCAAACATGACCACCGGCAGCCGTCCCCCCCAGGCACCGTTCTCCAAACATGACCACCGGCAGCCGTCCCCCCCAGGCGCCTATAGTAGGGTCTACAAACATGACCACCGGCAGCCGTCCCCCCTAGGCGCCTGAGTTCTCCAAACATGACCACCGGCAGCCGTCCCCCCCAGGCGCCTATAGTTCTCCAAACATGACCACCGGCAGCCGTGAGCCCCCCTAGGCACCGTTCTCCAAACATGACCACCGGCAGCCGCCCCCTGAGCCCAGGCACCTATAGTTCTCCAAACATGACCATGGAAATGGATAACTGCTAGTATTGATATGAATGGATAACTGCTAGTATTGATATGAATGGATAAGTGCTAGTATTGATATGAATGGATAACTGCCAGTATTGATATGAATGGATAACTGCTACTATTGATATGAATGGATAAGTGACAGTATTGATATGAATGGATAACTGCTAGTATTGATATGAATGGATAACTGCTACTATTGATATGAATGGATAACTGCTAGTATTGATATGAATGGATAACTGCTACTATTGATATGAATGGATAACTGCTAGTATTGATATGAATGGATAACTGCTACTATTGATATGAATGGATAACTGCTACTATTGATATGAATGGATAAGTGCTAGTATTGATATGAATGGATAACTGCCAGTATTGATATGAATGGATAACTGCTACTATTGATATGAATGGATAACTGCTAGTATTGATATGAATGGATAACTGCCAGTATTGATATGAATAGATAAGTGACATTATTGATATGAATGGATAACTGCTACTATTGATATGAATGGATAACTGCCAGTATTGATATGAATGGATAACTGCTACTATTGATATGAATGGATAACTGCTACTATTGATATGAATGGATAACTGCCAGTATTGATAACTGCTACTATTGATATGAATGGATAACTGCCAGTATTGATAACTGCTAGTATTGATATGAATGGATAACTGCCAGTATTGATAACTGCTACTATTGATATGAATAGATAACTGCTAGTATTGATATGAATGGATAACTGCCAGTATTGATATGAATGGATAACTGCTAGTATTGATATGAATGGATAACTGCTAGTATTGATATGAATGGATAACTGCTACTATTGACATGAATGGATAACTGCTACTATTGATATGAATGGATAACTGCTAGTATTGATATGAATGAATAACTGCTACTATTGATATGAATGGATAACTGCCAGTATTGATATGAATGGATAACTGCCAGTATTGATATGAATGGATAACTGCTACTATTGATATGAATGGATAACTGTTACTATTGATATGAATGGATAACTGCTACTATTGATATGAATGGATAACTGCTAGTATTGATATGAATGGATAACTGCTACTATTGATATGAATGGATAACTGCTAGTATTGATATGAATGGATAACGGCTACTATTGATATGAATGGATAACTGCTACTATTGATATGAATGGATAACTGCTACTATTGATATGAATGGATAACTGCTAGTATTGATATGAATGGATAACTGCTAGTATTGATATGAATGGATAAGTGCTAGTATTGATATGAATGGATAACTGCCAGTATTGATATGAATGGATAACTGCTACTATTGATATGAATGGATAACTGCCAGTATTGATATGAATGGATAACTGCTAGTATTGATATGAATGGATAACTGCCAGTATTGATATGAATGGATAACTGCCAGTATTGATATGAATGGATAACTGCTACTATTGATATGAATGGATAACTGCCAGTATTGATATGAATGGATAACTGCTACTATTGATATGAATGGATAACTGCCAGTATTGATATGAATGGATAACTGCTACTATTGATATGAATGGATAACTGCTACTATTGATATGAATGGATAACTGCTAGTATTGATAACTGCTACTATTGATATGAATGGATAACTGCTACTATTGATATGAATGGATAACTGCTAGTATTGATATGAATGGATAACTGCTAGTATTGATATGAATGGATAACTGCTAGTATTAATATGAATGGATAACTGCTAGTATTGATATGAATGGATAACTGCTAGTATTGATATGAATGGATAACTGCTAGTATTGATATGAATGGATAACTACTAGTATTGATAATTGCCAGTATTGATATGAATGGATAACTGCTACTATTGATATGAATGGATAACTGCTAGTATTGATATGAATGGATAACTGCTACTATTGATATGAATGGATAACTGCTAGTATTTGCAGGCATTGCAGTGTTTCTATGTCTCTTCTCTAAACACTGACCACCAAAGCATAGAACAGCATGAACCACCGGCAAGATCTATTTTGACAAAATACGGCAACAACACCACTTGCTTCCCCCATAAAGTTCACGATCCTAGTCGTCGTCGTCCCCCCATGTGGCCAATAGAACTGCCTTGGCTCCAGGGGCTCTCAGAGGTTGTCCTGTTTACCAGGTGTGAATCGTCACCTGATACTCAAGCAGAGAAAGCAACGAACCAATGGAGAGATAACGAACGGGTGAAGGTGGATAAAATCAGAGACTAAACTTACAATGATTAAAAACCTTTAACCGATTTATATTTAGAATTCTAAAATTATTTAATTCCTTTAATATCCCTTATCACACAGCCACAGAAGGATCCGTTTGATATAGTTTGATATGATGGATCAGCATCATGTTGATATAGTTTGATATCACAGGAGAAAACCTTTCTTCCCCCTTGTTGTTCTACCTTACTTGAGTAGCTAGCTACACTGTATGTGCATAATTAAGGTCTTGCTGTGAAGCAACATGATTGACTTCAGTCCTTCATCTATTCTGAGTAATCAGTCAATCATAGTCAATCATATCAGGTATGTCTGTGTGAAATTAAGACACTGTGAATCAGCTGAAACGTAAAAGAGGAACCTCAGCCCATCTCTAAGGTCCAGACTCAAAAACATCACTAGCAGAACCTCAGCCCATCTCTAAGGTCCAGACTCAAAAACATCACTAGCAGAACCTCAGCCCATCTCTAAGGTCCAGACTCAAAAACATCACTAGCAGAACCTCAGCCCATCTCTAAGGTCCAGACTCAAAAACATCACTAGCAGAACCTCAGCCCATCTCTAAGGTCCAGACTCAAAAACATCACTAGCAGAACCTCAGCCCATCTCTAAGGTCCAGACTCAAAAACATCACTAGCAGAACCTCAGCCCATCTCTAAGGTCCAGACTCAAAACACATCACTAGCAGAACCTCAGCCCATCTCTAAGGTCCAGACTCAAAAACATCACTAGCAGAACCTCAGCCCATCTCTAAGGTCCAGACTCTAAAACATCACTAGCAGAACCTCAGCCCATCTCTAAGGTCCAGACTCTAAAACATCACTAGCAGAACCTCAGCCCATCTCTAAGGTCCAGACTCAAAAACATCACTAGCAGAACCTCAGCCCATCTCTAAGGTTCAGACTCAAAAACATCACTAGCAGAACCTCAGCCCATCTCTAAGGTCCAGACTCAAAAACATCACTAGCAGAACCTCAGCCCATCTCTAAGGTCCAGACTCAAAAACATCACTAGCAGAACCTCAGCCCATCTCTAAGGTCCAGACTCAAAAACATCACTAGCAGAACCTCAGCCCATCTCTAAGGTCCAGACTCAAAAACATCACTAGCAGAACCTCAGCCCATCTCTAAGGTCCAGACTCAAAAACATCACTAGCAGAACCTCAGCCCATCTCTAAGGTCCAGACTCAAAAACATCACTAGCAGAACCTCAGCCCATCTCTAAGGTCCAGACTCAAAAACATCACTAGCAGAACCTCAGCCCATCTCTAAGGTCCAGACTCAAAAACATCACTAGCAGAACCTCAGCCCATCTCTAAGGTCCAGACTCAAAAACATCACTAGCAGAACCTCAGCCCATCTCTAAGGTCCAGACTCAAAAACATCACTAGCAGAACCTCAGCCCATCTCTAAGGTCCAGACTCAAAAACATCACTAGCAGAACCTCAGCCCATCTCTAAGGACTCAAAACATCACTCCAGACTCTAAAACATCACTAGCAGAACCTCAGCCCATCTCTAAGGTCCAGACTCAAAAACATCACTAGCAGAACCTCAGCCCATCTCTAAGGTCCAGACTCAAAAACATCACTAGCAGAACCTCAGCCCATCTCTAAGGTCCAGACTCAAAAACATCACTAGCAGAACCTCAGCCCATCTCTAAGGTCCAGACTCAAAAACATCACTAGCAGAACCTCAGCCCATCTCTAAGGTCCAGACTCAAAAACATCACTAGCAGAACCTCAGCCCATCTCTAAGGTCCAGACTCAAAAACATCACTAGCAGAACCTCAGCCCATCTCTAAGGTCCAGACTCAAAAACATCACTAGCAGAACCTCAGCCCATCTCTAAGGTCCAGACTCAAAAACATCACTAGCAGAACCTCAGCCCATCTCTAAGGTCCAGACTCAAAAACATCACTAGCAGAACCTCAGCCCATCTCTAAGGTCCAGACTCAAAAACATCACTAGCAGAACCTCAGCCCATCTCTAAGGTCCAGACTCAAAAACATCACTAGCAGAACCTCAGCCCATCTCTAAGGTCCAGACTCAAAAACATCACTAGCAGAACCTCAGCCCATCTCTAAGGTCCAGACTCAAAAACATCACTAGCAGAACCTCAGCCCATCTCTAAGGTCCAGACTCAAAAACATCACTAGCAGAACCTCAGCCCATCTCTAAGGTCCAGACTCAAAAACATCACTAGCAGAACCTCAGCCCATCTCTAAGGTCCAGACTCAAAAACATCACTAGCAGAACCTCAGCCCATCTCTAAGGTCCAGACTCAAAAACATCACTAGCAGAACCTCAGCCCATCTCTAAGGTCCAGACTCAAAAACATCACTAGCAGAACCTCATCTCTAAGGCCCAAAAACATCACTCTCAGCCCATCTCTAAGGTCCAGACTCAAAAACATCACTAGCAGAACCTCAGCCCATCTCTAAGGTCCAGACTCAAAAACATCACTAGCAGAACCTCAGCCCATCTCTAAGGTCCAGACTCAAAAACATCACTCGCAGAACCTCAGCCCATCTCTAAGGTTCAGACTCAAAAACATCACTAGCAGAACCTCAGCCCATCTCTAAGGTCCAGACTCAAAAACATCACTAGCAGAACCTCAGCCCATCTCTAAGGTCCAGACTCAAAAACATCACAAGCAGAACCTCAGCCCATCTCTAAGGTCCAGACTCAAAAACATCACTAGCAGAACCTCGGCCCATCTCTAAGGTCCAGACTCAAAAACATCACTAGCAGAACCTCAGCCCATCTCTAAGGTCCAGACTCAAAAACATCACTAGCAGAACCTCAGCCCATCTCTAAGGTCCAGACTCAAAAACATCACTAGCAGAACCTCAGCCCATCTCTAAGGTCCAGACTCAAAAACATGACTAGCAGAACCTCAGCCCATCTCTAAGGTCCAGACTCAAAAACATCACTAGCAGAACCTCGGCCCATCTCTAAGGTCCAGACTCAAAAACATCCCTAGCAGAACCTCAGCCCATCTCTAAGGTCCAGACTCAAAAACATCACGAGCAGATTCTCAACCCATCTCTAAGGTCCAGACTCAAAAACATCCCTAGCAGAACCTCAGCCCATCTCTACGGTCCAGACTCAAAAACTTCACTAGCAGAACCTCGGCCCATCTCTAAGGTCCAGACTCAAAAACTTCACTAGCAGAACCTCAGCCCATCTCTAAGGTCCAGACTCAAAAACATCCCTAGAAAAACCTCAGCCCATCTCTAAGGTCCAGACTCAGAATAATCTCTGCATGGCAAGAAACACTCCACCCTTGGCAGGCTATCACATGGGTTGCTTCCCAAATGGCACCCTATTTCCTATACTTTTGACCGGATACACAGGGCTCTGGTCAAAAGAAGTGCACTGTATAGGGAGTAGGGTGCCATTTTGGATGCAGTTTTGGTGTGGGACTGGGAGACGGAGCTATTGAAGGGGCTTAAGGAATGTCAATGTGGATTTCCGAAGTTGATTAGCAGCTAGGTCATTGTTTTGTTTTATCTAAGACTTCCTTAAGGTGGGAACATTTCCCAGCCTGATTCTTCCTTATTTAAGGTGGGAACATAATCATGAAAATAATGAATAGGGCCCTGGTCAAATGGAGTGCACTAAATAAGGAATAGGGCCTTGGTCAGATGGAGTGCACTACTGCCTTAGATGTTCCCTTCATACTGCCTTAGATGTTCCCTTCATACTGCCTTAGATGTTCCCTTCATACTGCCTTAGATGTTCCCTTCATACTGCCTTAGATGTTCCCTTCATACTGCCTTAGATGTTCCCTTCATACTGCCTTAGATGTTCCCTTCATACAGCCTTAGATGTTCCCTTCATACTGCCTTAGATATTCCCTTCGTACAGCATTAGATGTTCCCTTCATACTGCCTTAGATGTTCCCTTCATACAGCCTTAGATGTTCCCTTCATACTGCCTTAGATGTTCCCTTCATACTGCCTTAGATGTTCCCTTCGTACATCCTTAGATGTTCCCTTCATACTGCCTTAGATGTTTCCTTCGTACAGCATTAGATGTTCCCTTCGTACAGCCTTAGATGTTCCCTTCATACTGCCTTAGATGTTCCCTTCATACTGCCTTAGATGTTCCCTTCATACTGCCTTAGATGTTCCCTTCGTACAGCCTTAGATGTTCCCTTCATACTGCCTTAGATGTTCCCTTCATACTGCCTTAGATGTTCCCTTCATACTGCCTTAGATGTTCCATTCATACTGCCTTAGATGTTCCCTTCATAATGCCTTAGATGTTCCCTTCATACAGCATTAGATGTTCCCTTCGTACAGCCTTAGATGTTCCCTTCATACTGCCTTAGATGTTCCCTTCATACTGCCTTAGATGTTCCCTTCATACTGCCTTAGATGTTCCCTTCATACTGCCTTAGATGTTCCCTTCATACTGCCTTAGATGTTCCCTTCATACTGCCTTAGATGTTCCCTTCGTACAGCCTTAGATGTTCCCTTCATACTGCCTTAGATGTTCCCTTCATACAGCCTTAGATGTTCCCTTCATACTGCCTTAGATGTTCCCTTCATCCAGCATTAGATGTTCCCTTCGTACAGCCTTAGATGTTCCCTTCATACTGCCTTAGATGTTCCCTTCATACAGCCTTAGATGTTCCCTTCATACTGCCTTAGATGTTCCCTTCGTACAGCATTAGATGTTCCCTTACTGCCTTAGATGTTCCCTTCACTGCCTTAGATGTTCCCTTCATACTGCCTTAGATGTTCCCTTCATACTGCCTTAGATGTTCCCTTCATACTGCCTTAGATGTTCCCTTCATACTGCCTTAGATGTTCCCTTCATACTGCCTTAGATGTTCCCTTCATACTGCCTTAGATGTTCCCTTCATACTGCCTTAGATGTTCCCTTCATACTGCCTTAGATGTTCCCTTCATACTGCCTTAGATGTTCCCTTCATACTGCCTTAGATGTTCCCTTCATACTGCCTTAGATGTTCCCTTCATACTGCCTTAGATGTTCCCTTCATACAGCCTTAGATGTTCCCTTCATACTGCCTTAGATGTTCCCTTCATACAGCCTTAGATGTTCCCTTCATACTGCCTTAGATGTTCCCTTCATACAGCATTAGATGTTCCCTTCGTACAGCCTTAGATGTTCCCTTCATACTGCCTTAGATGTTCCCTTCATACTGCCTTAGATGTTCCCTTCATACTGCCTTAGATGTTCCCTTCATACTGCCTTAGATGTTCCCTTCATACTGCCTTAGATGTTGCCTTCATACTGCCTTGTTGTTTTTGGCAGAGAAACACAGAGACAGTCTCTGAATAGTGTATTAGTCTCGGAGCAGCCGGACAGAGCGTGAATCTATGCTGGATTCTATCAGACCCTTCCTTCTTTAACAAAGTCTTTACAGAGGGTATCTTTGTTGAGTTTTAGGGGTCACCTTTTGTAGTCTGACAGCTGAAAAGATGGCAGTGATTAATGACCAAGGAACCTCAATACCAGGACCTCCACAACTACCACCATTCACACACACACACACACACACACACACACACACACACACACACACACACACACACACACACACACACACACACACACACACACACACACACACACACACACACACACACACACACACACACACACACACACACACATACATTCTGAAGTTTGAAGTAAGACATTCTGTGAGTCTGTAATGTTTTATTTCCAAAGGGCTAGTTGGTTTCAATGGGCTGGTTGGTGTCAATGGGCTGGTTGGTGGGTTCAATGAGCTGGTTGGTGTCAATGGGCTGGTTGGTGGGTTCAATGAGCTGGTTGGTTTCAATGGGCTGGTTGGTGGGTTCAATGAGCTGGTTGGTTTCAATGGGCTGGTTGGTTTCAATGGGCTGGTTGGTGGGTTCAATGAGCTGGTTGGTTTCAATGGGCTGGTTGGTGGGTTCAATGAGCTGGTTGGTTTCAATGGGCTGGTTGGTGGGTTCAATGGGCTGGTTGGTTTCAATGGGCTGGATGGTGGGTTCAATGGAATGGTTGGTGGTTTCAATGGGCTGGTTGGTTTCAATGGGCTGGTTGGTTTCAATGGGCTGGTTGGTTTCAATAGGCTGGTTGGTTTCAATGGGCTGGTTGGTGGTTTCAATGGGCTGGTTGGTTTCAAAGGGCTGGTGGTTTCAATGGGCTGGTTAGTGTCAATGGGCTGGTTGGTGGTTTCAATGAGCTGGTTGGTGGGTTCAATGAGCTGGTTGGTGTCAATGGGCTGGTTGGTTTCAATGGGCTGGTTGGTGTCAATGGGCTGGTTGGTGGTTTCAATGGGCTGGTTGGTGGGTTCAATGAGCTGGTTGGTGTCAATGGGCTGGTTGGTGGGTTCAATGGGCTGATTGGTGGGTTCAATGGGCTGGTTGGTGGGTTCAATGGGCTGGTTGGTGGGTTCAATGGGCTGGTTGGTGGTTTCAATGGGCTGGTTGGTGGGTTCAATGAGCTGGTTGGTGGGTTCAATGGGCTGGTTGGTGGGTTCAATGGGATGGTTGGTGGGTTCAATGGGCTGGTTGGTGGGTTCAATGGGCTGGTTGGTGGGTTCAATGGGCTGGTTGGTGGTTTCAATGGGCTGGTTGGTGGGTTCAATGAGCTGGTTGGTGGGTTCAATGAGCTGGTTGGTGTCAATGGGCTGGTTGGTGGGTTCAATGAGCTGGTTGGTTTCAATGGGCTGGTTGGTGGTTTCAATGAGCTGGTCGGTGGGTTCAATGAGCTGGTTGGTTTCAATGGGCTGGTTGGTGGTTTCAATGAGCTGGTTGGTGGGTTCAATGAGCTGGTTGGTGTCAATGGGCTGGTTGGTGTCAATGGGCTGGTTGGTGGTTTCAATGGGCTGGTTGGTGGGTTCAATGAGCTGGTTGGTTTCAATGGGCTGGTTGGTGGGTTCAATGAGCTGGTTGGTTTCAATGGGCTGGTTGGTTTCAATGGGCTGGTTGGTGGGTTCAATGAGCTGGTTGGTTTCAATGGGCTGGTTGGTGGGTTCAATGAGCTGGTTGGTTTCAATGGGCTGGTTGGTGGGTTCAATGGGCTGGTTGGTTTCAATGGGCTGGATGGTGGGTTCAATGGAATGGTTGGTGGTTTCAATGGGCTGGTTGGTTTCAATGGGCTGGTTGGTGGTTTCAATGGGCTGGTTGGTTTCAAAGGGCTGGTGGTTTCAATGGGCTGGTTAGTGTCAATGGGCTGGTTGGTGGTTTCAATGAGCTGGTTGGTGGTTTCAATGAGCTGGTTGGTGTCAATGGGCTGGTTGGTGTCAATGAGCTGGTTGGTTTCAACGGGCTGGTTGGTGGTTTCAATGAGCTGGTTGGTTTCAAAGGGCTGGTTGGTTTCAATGGGCTGGTTGGTTTCAATGGGCTGGTTGGTTTCAATGGGCTGGTTGGTTTCAATTGGCTGGTTGGTTTCAAAGGGCTGGTTGGTTTCAATGGGCTGGTTGGTTTCAATGGGCTGGTTGGTTTCAATGGGCTGGTTGGTTTCAATAGGCTGGTTGGTTTCAATGGGCTGGTTGTTTTCAATGGGCTGGTTGGTTTCAATGGGCTGGTTGGTTTCAATAGGCTGGTTGGTTTCAAAGGGCTGGTTGTTTTCAATAGGCTGGTTGGTTTCAAAGGGCTGGTTGGTTTCAATGGGCTGGTTGGTTTCAAAGGGCTGGTTGGTTTCAATGGGCTGGTTGGTTTCAATGGGCTGGTTGGTTTCAATAGGCTGGTTGGTTTCAATGGGCTGGTTGTTTTCAATGGGCTGGTTGGTTTCAATGGGCTGGTTGGTTTCAATAGGCTGGTTGGTTTCAATGGGCTGGTTGTTTTCAATGGGCTTGTTGGTTTCAATGGGCTGGTTGTTTTCAATGGGCTGGTTGGTTTCAATGGGCTGGTTGTTTTCAATGGGCTGGTTGGTGGGTTCAATGGGCTGGTTGTCTTCAATGGGCTGGTTGTCTTCAATGGGCTGGTTGTCTTCAATGGGCTGGTTGTCTTCAATAGGCTGGTGGTTTCAATGGGCTGCTTGACCCGGCCACGTTGACCCTGCAGCCATCACGTCTCTTTTGCATATTCTGTTCCTGTTAATGGGCTGGTATGATGTGAGGTGCACCATGGGAGAGACAAGGCTCCCTTTCACTGGAGCAGCAGGCCACATAACCACTATGAGCACGTCCCAAACAGCACCCTATTCCACTACATAGTGCACTACTAACCTATGGGCCTTGCTCAAACGTAGTGTCCTGTGTAGGGAATAGGGTGCCATTTTGGGACATATTCAATAGGTCTCGGAGGGAACATAGCCAGATCAAATACTGAACTGCAGTTAAAAATCATAATACTGTTTTTCCCTTTTTATTTTTGCATGATCTATATTCACAGTCAGAGATAGTTTGGTTCTCTCTCTTCCTGTCTAAATCCCCATAGAGGACAAAGAGCAGTAGCGTTGTTGTGTTATTTGACCGGTGAAGACCTGCAGGACACAGAGATGACATAACATCTTATGTATGATCCACATGGCACCCTATTCCCTACTACATGGGTCAAAAGTAGTGCACTACATAGGGAATAGGGTGCCATTTGGGACCCAGGCCCTTCATTTCTCTGCCACCGTACTATAAGGAGAACTGGTACAGTCAGTCAGAGGCACGTGGCTTTGACTTCCACCTATAAACAGGATTTAATTATATTTGGTATTAGAGGATTTGTAAAAAAAAACATTGGCAGGTTTCTAACCCTGAAACTCCAGAACCAAGAAGAAGGTAATTATCCAATGTCATATTAGCCCATAGAAACTCATAGAGTTGGTAACTCATATTAGCCCATAGAAACTCATAGAGTTGGTAACTCATATTAGCCCATAGAAACTCATAGAGTTGGTAACTCATATTAGCCCATAGAAACTCATAGAGTTGGTAACTCATATTAGCCCATAGAAACTCATAGAGTTGGTAACTCATATTAGCCCATAGAAACTCATAGAGTTGGTAAACTCATAGAGTTAGCCCATAGAAACTCATAGAATTGGTAACTCATATTAGCCCATAGAAACTCATAGAGTTGGTAACTCATAGCCCATAGAAACTCATAGAGTTGGTAACTCATTAGCCCATAACTCATAGAGTTGGTAACTCATATTAGCCCATAGAAACTCATAGAGTTGGTAACTCATATTAGCCCATAGAAACTCATAGAGTTGGTAACTCATATTAGCCCATAGAAACTCATAGAGTTGGTAACTCATATATTACAATCGAGACCTTTGATAGAGAATTGTGTTTTTGATCTAAAAGACATTTATGAAAATAACTTGACTTTCTACTCTAAGCCAATGGAGGAAATATGCCATGGGGAACCATAAGGACTGAGGGAAGGGTTGGAAAGGTTGAACACATAAAGACTCCATTAGAACTGCTCTCTACAAAGGGAGATGAGAAATGACTATCGATGGTCTGAAAATCTAAAGAATAAAGATATGAATCGCTTGCTATTGTTTCACAAAGACAAAGACTTCTCTAAAGCTTCAAGCTGCAGAGCTGTGAATTCAGCTGTTGCTGAGCTCTGCACACAAAGGGCCAGAGAGAGATAGAGAGAGACAGAGAAAAAAGAAAGATAAAGAGAGAGCGATAGAAAGGAGGAGAGAGAGAGGAGGAGAGAGAGAGGAGAGAGAGAGGAGAGAGAGAGAGAGAGGGGGGGAGAGAGAGAGAGAGAGAGGAGAGACAGAGTGAGAAAAAGAAAGATAAAGAGAGACAAAGAAATAGAGAGCGATAGAAAGGAGGAGAGGGAGAGGAGGAGAGAGAGAGGAGAGAGAGAGAGGAGAGAGAGAGAAGAGAGAAAGAAAAAGGGAGACAAAGAGAGAGCGAGAAATAGAGAGAGAGAGAAACAGAGAGATAGACAGAGAGCATAAAGCCCTTAAATTGAATTGAGAGAGAGAGAGAGAGAGAGAGAGAGAGAGAGAGAGAGAGAGAGAGAGAGAGAGAGAGAGAGAGAGAGAGAGCAGTACAGAGAAAGAGATCCAGAGAGAGATCCAGAGAGAGAGAAGCTAACGGCATACTCTATCTAGCAATGATGCAAAATCGATTGAAGTTTCAATAGACAAAAGAACATCAACGATTGGTCTGTTCTATTTTCTACTTTCAACACATTTGTGAAGACTACATCCCCCCCAGAAAGATCAGCTAAATACTGGTTCTCACTGGGCACCAATAAGAGTTAACAAAACAACAGTCTGAATGTATTAGACAGCACAGCTAGTTATTAACGGAACCCCCTGGAAAACAGAGGCAACGTGTTACTGAATGGACTATCCTGGCGAAATAAAGACACTGACATCAAAGGAAAGCTGTAGGGTTCCTGTAGTAGCTACATGTCTGCCCTTTGAACGGAGCAGGTTGTAGTGGTCTATAGTGAGGTTGAACAGAGCAGGTTGTAGTGGTCTATAGTGAGATTGAACAGAGCAGGTTGTAGTGGTCTATAGTGAGGTTGAACAGAGCAGGTTGTAGTGGTCTATAGGGAGGTTGAACAGAGCAGGTTGTAGTTGTCTATAGTGAGGTTGAACAGAGCAGGTTGTAGTGGTAGTCTGTAGTGAGGTTGAACAGAGCAGGTTGTAGTGGTCTATAGTGAGGTTGAACAGAGCAGGTTGTAGTGGTCTATAGTGAGGTTGAACAGAGCAGGTTGTAGTGGTCTATAGGGAGGTTGAACAGAGCAGGTTGTAGTGGTCTATAGTGAGGTTGAACAGAGCAGGTTGTAGTGGTCTATAGTGAGGCTGAACGGAGCTGGTTGTAGTGGTCTATAGTGAGGTTGAACAGAGCAGGTTGTAGTGGTCTATAGTGAGGCTGAACGGAGCAGGTTGTAGTGGTCTATAGTGAGGTTGAACAGAGCAGGTTGTAGTGGTCTATAGTGAGGTTGAACAGAGCAGGTTGTAGTGGTCTATAGGGAGGTTGAACAGAGCAGGTTGTAGTGGTCTATAGTGAGGCTGAACGGAGCTCGTTGTAGTGGTCTATAGGGAGGTTGAACAGAGCAGGTTGTAGTGGTAGTCTATAGTGAGGTTGAACAGAGGAGG
This sequence comes from Oncorhynchus gorbuscha, assembly GCF_021184085.1. Lineage (NCBI taxonomy): Eukaryota > Metazoa > Chordata > Actinopteri > Salmoniformes > Salmonidae > Oncorhynchus > Oncorhynchus gorbuscha. Next base: position 3,517,565 of record NC_060185.1, read on the forward strand.
TTGTAGTGGTCTATAGTGAGGTTGAACAGAGCAGCTTGTAGTGGTCTATAGTGAGATTGAACAGAGCAGGTTGTAGTGGTCTATAGTGAGATTGAACAGAGCAGGTTGTAGTGGTCTATAGTGAGGTTGAACAGAGCAGGTTGTAGTGGTAGTCTATAGTGAGGTTGAACAGAGCAGGTTGTAGTGGTCTATAGTGAGGTTGAACAGAGCAGCTTGTAGTGGTCTATAGTGAGATTGAACAGAGCAGGTTGTAGTGGTCTATAGTGAGGTTGAACAGAGCAGGTTGTAGTGGTCTATAGTGAGGTTGAACAGAGCAGGTTGTAGTGGTCTATAGTGAGATTGAACAGAGCAGGTTTTAGTGGTCTATAGTGAGGTTGAACAGAGCAGGTTGTAGTGGTCTATAGTGAGGTTGAACAGAGCAGGTTGTAGTGGTCTATAGGGAGGTTGAACAGAGCAGGTTGTAGTGGTCTATAGTGAGGTTGAACAGAGCAGGTTGTAGTGGTCTATAGGGAGGTTGAACAGAGCAGGATGTAGTGGTCTATAGTGAGGTTGAACAGAGCAGGTTGTAGTGGTCTATAGGGAGGTTGAACAGAGCAGGTTGTAGTGGTCTATAGTGAGGTTGAACAGAGCAGGTTGTAGTGGTCTATAGTGAGGTTTAACAGAGCAGGATGTAGTGGTCTATAGGGAGGTTGAACAGAGCAGGTTGTAGTGGTCTATAGTCAGGTTGAACGGAGCAGATTGTAGTGGTCTATAGTGAGGTTGAACAGAGCAGGTTGTAGTGGTCTATAGTGAGGTTGAACAGAGCAGGTTGTAGTGGTCTATAGTGAGGTTGAACAGAGCAGGTTGTAGTGGTTTATAGGGAGGTTGAACAGAGCAGGTTGTAGTGGTCTATAGTGAGGTTGAACAGAGCAGGTTGTAGTGGTCTATAGTGAGGTTGAACAGAGCAGGTTGTAGTGGTCTATAGTGAGGTTGAACGGAGCAGGTTGTAGTGGTCTATAGTGAGGTTGAACGGAGCAGGTTGTAGTGGTCTATAGTGAGGTTGAACAGAGCAGGTTGTAGTGGTCTATAGTGAGGTTTAACAGAGCAGGATGTAGTGGTCTATAGGGAGGTTGAACAGAGCAGGTTGTAGTGGTCTATAGTCAGGTTGAACGGAGCAGATTGTAGTGGTCTATAGTGAGGTTGAACAGAGCAGGTTGTAGTGGTCTATAGTGAGGTTGAACAGAGCAGGTTGTAGTGGTCTATAGTGAGGTTGAACAGAGCAGGTTGTAGTGGTCTATAGGGAGGTTGAACAGAGCAGGTTGTAGTGGTCTATAGTGAGGTTGAACAGAGCAGGTTGTAGTGGTCTATAGTGAGGTTGAACAGAGCAGGTTGTAGTGGTCTATAGTGAGGTTGAACGGAGCAGGTTGTAGTGGTCTATAGTGAGGTTGAACGGAGCAGGTTGTAGTGGTCTATAGTGAGGTTGAACGGAGCAGGTTGTAGTGGTCTATAGTGAGGTTGAACAGAGCAGGTTGTAGTGGTCTATAGGGAGGTTGAACAGAGCAGGTTGTAGTGGTCTATAGTGAGGTTGAACAGAGCAGGTTGTAGTGGTCTATAGTGAGGTTTAACAGAGCAGGATGTAGTGGTCTATAGGGAGGTTGAACAGAGCAGGTTGTAGTGGTCTATAGTGAGGTTGAACGGAGCAGATTGTAGTGGTCTATAGGGAGGTTGAACAGAGCAGGTTGTAGTTGTCTATAGTGAGGTTGAACAGAGCAGGTTGTAGTGGTAGTCTGTAGTGAGGTTGAACAGAGCAGGTTGTAGTGGTCTATAGTGAGGTTGAACAGAGCAGGTTGTAGTGGTCTATAGTGAGGTTGAACAGAGCAGGTTGTAGTGGTCTATAGGGAGGTTGAACAGAGCAGGTTGTAGTGGTCTATAGTGAGGTTGAACAGAGCAGGTTGTAGTGGTCTATAGTGAGGCTGAACGGAGCTGGTTGTAGTGGTCTATAGTGAGGTTGAACAGAGCAGGTTGTAGTGGTCTATAGTGAGGCTGAACGGAGCAGGTTGTAGTGGTCTATAGTGAGGTTGAACAGAGCAGGTTGTAGTGGTCTATAGTGAGGTTGAACAGAGCAGGTTGTAGTGGTCTATAGGGAGGTTGAACAGAGCAGGTTGTAGTGGTCTATAGTGAGGCTGAACGGAGCTGGTTGTAATGGTCTATAGGGAGGTTGAACAGAGCAGGTTGTAGTGGTAGTCTATAGTGAGGTTGAACAGAGGAGGTTGTAGTGGTCTATAGTGAGGTTGAACAGAGCAGCTTGTAGTGGTCTATAGTGAGATTGAACAGAGCAGGTTGTAGTGGTCTATAGTGAGGTTGAACAGAGCAGCTTGTAGTGGTCTATAGTGAGATTGAACAGAGCAGGTTGTAGTGGTCTATAGTGAGATTGAACAGAGCAGGTTGTAGTGGTCTATAGTGAGGTTGAACAGAGCAGGTTGTAGTGGTAGTCTATAGTGAGGTTGAACAGAGCAGGTTGTAGTGGTCTATAGTGAGGTTGAACAGAGCAGCTTGTAGTGGTCTATAGTGAGATTGAACAGAGCAGGTTGTAGTGGTCTATAGTGAGGTTGAACAGAGCAGGTTGTAGTGGTCTATAGTGAGGTTGAACAGAGCAGGTTGTAGTGGTCTATAGTGAGATTGAACAGAGCAGGTTTTAGTGGTCTATAGTGAGGTTGAACAGAGCAGGTTGTAGTGGTCTATAGTGAGGTTGAACAGAGCAGGTTGTAGTGGTCTATAGGGAGGTTGAACAGAGCAGGTTGTAGTGGTCTATAGTGAGGTTGAACAGAGCAGGTTGTAGTGGTCTATAGGGAGGTTGAACAGAGCAGGATGTAGTGGTCTATAGTGAGGTTGAACAGAGCAGGTTGTAGTGGTCTATAGGGAGGTTGAACAGAGCAGGTTGTAGTGGTCTATAGTGAGGTTGAACAGAGCAGGTTGTAGTGGTCTATAGTGAGGTTTAACAGAGCAGGATGTAGTGGTCTATAGGGAGGTTGAACAGAGCAGGTTGTAGTGGTCTATAGTCAGGTTGAACGGAGCAGATTGTAGTGGTCTATAGTGAGGTTGAACAGAGCAGGTTGTAGTGGTCTATAGTGAGGTTGAACAGAGCAGGTTGTAGTGGTCTATAGTGAGGTTGAACAGAGCAGGTTGTAGTGGTTTATAGGGAGGTTGAACAGAGCAGGTTGTAGTGGTCTATAGTGAGGTTGAACAGAGCAGGTTGTAGTGGTCTATAGTGAGGTTGAACAGAGCAGGTTGTAGTGGTCTATAGTGAGGTTGAACGGAGCAGGTTGTAGTGGTCTATAGTGAGGTTGAACGGAGCAGGTTGTAGTGGTCTATAGTGAGGTTGAACAGAGCAGGTTGTAGTGGTCTATAGTGAGGTTTAACAGAGCAGGATGTAGTGGTCTATAGGGAGGTTGAACAGAGCAGGTTGTAGTGGTCTATAGTCAGGTTGAACGGAGCAGATTGTAGTGGTCTATAGTGAGGTTGAACAGAGCAGGTTGTAGTGGTCTATAGTGAGGTTGAACAGAGCAGGTTGTAGTGGTCTATAGTGAGGTTGAACAGAGCAGGTTGTAGTGGTCTATAGGGAGGTTGAACAGAGCAGGTTGTAGTGGTCTATAGTGAGGTTGAACAGAGCAGGTTGTAGTGGTCTATAGTGAGGTTGAACAGAGCAGGTTGTAGTGGTCTATAGTGAGGTTGAACGGAGCAGGTTGTAGTGGTCTATAGTGAGGTTGAACGGAGCAGGTTGTAGTGGTCTATAGTGAGGTTGAACGGAGCAGGTTGTAGTGGTCTATAGTGAGGTTGAACAGAGCAGGTTGTAGTGGTCTATAGGGAGGTTGAACAGAGCAGGTTGTAGTGGTCTATAGTGAGGTTGAACAGAGCAGGTTGTAGTGGTCTATAGTGAGGTTTAACAGAGCAGGATGTAGTGGTCTATAGGGAGGTTGAACAGAGCATGGTTGTAGTGGTCTATAGTGAGGTTGAACGGAGCAGATTGTAGTGGTCTATAGTGAGGTTGAACAGAGCAGGTTGTAGTGGTCTATAGTGAGGTTGAACAGAGCAGGTTGTAGTGGTCTATAGTGAGGTTGAACAGAGCAGGTTGTAGTGGTCTATAGGGAGGTTGAACAGAGCAGGTTGTAGTGGTCTATAGGGAGGTTGAACAGAGCAGGTTGTAGTGGTCTATAGTGAGGTTGAAAGGAGCAGGTTGTAGTGGTCTATAGTGAGGTTGAACAGGGCAGGTTGTAGTGGTCTATAGTGAGGTTGAAAGGAGCAGGTTGTAGTGGTCTATAGGGAGGTTGAAAGGAGCAGGTTGTAGTGGTCTATAGTGAGGTTGAACGGAGCAGGTTGTAGTGGTCTATAGGGAGGTTGAACAGAGCAGGTTGTAGTGGTCTATAGTGAGGTTGAACAGAGCAGGTTGTAGTGGTCTATAGTGAGGTTGAACGGAGCAGGTTGTAGTGGTCTATAGTGAGGTTGAACGGAGCAGGTTGTAGTGGTCTATAGTGAGGTTGAACAGAGCAGGTTGTAGTGGTCTATAGTGAGGTTAAACAGAGCAGGTTGTAGTGGTCTATAGTGAGGTTGAACAGAGCAGGTTGTAGTGGTCTATAGTGAGGTTGAACGGAGCAGGTTGTAGTGGTCTATAGTGAGGTTGAACGGAGCAGGTTGTAGTGGTCTATAGTGAGGTTGAACAGAGCAGGTTGTAGTGGTCTATAGTGAGGTTTAACAGAGCAGGATGTAGTGGTCTATAGGGAGGTTGAACAGAGCAGGTTGTAGTGGTCTATAGTCAGGTTGAACGGAGCAGATTGTAGTGGTCTATAGTGAGGTTGAACAGAGCAGGTTGTAGTGGTCTATAGTGAGGTTGAACAGAGCAGGTTGTAGTGGTCTATAGTGAGGTTGAACAGAGCAGGTTGTAGTGGTCTATAGGGAGGTTGAACAGAGCAGGTTGTAGTGGTCTATAGTGAGGTTGAACAGAGCAGGTTGTAGTGGTCTATAGTGAGGTTGAACAGAGCAGGTTGTAGTGGTCTATAGTGAGGTTGAACGGAGCAGGTTGTAGTGGTCTATAGTGAGGTTGAACGGAGCAGGTTGTAGTGGTCTATAGTGAGGTTGAACGGAGCAGGTTGTAGTGGTCTATAGTGAGGTTGAACAGAGCAGGTTGTAGTGGTCTATAGGGAGGTTGAACAGAGCAGGTTGTAGTGGTCTATAGTGAGGTTGAACAGAGCAGGTTGTAGTGGTCTATAGTGAGGTTTAACAGAGCAGGATGTAGTGGTCTATAGGGAGGTTGAACAGAGCAGGTTGTAGTGGTCTATAGTGAGGTTGAACGGAGCAGATTGTAGTGGTCTATAGTGAGGTTGAACAGAGCAGGTTGTAGTGGTCTATAGTGAGGTTGAACAGAGCAGGTTGTAGTGGTCTATAGTGAGGTTGAACAGAGCAGGTTGTAGTGGTCTATAGGGAGGTTGAACAGAGCAGGTTGTAGTGGTCTATAGGGAGGTTGAACAGAGCAGGTTGTAGTGGTCTATAGTGAGGTTGAAAGGAGCAGGTTGTAGTGGTCTATAGTGAGGTTGAACAGGGCAGGTTGTAGTGGTCTATAGTGAGGTTGAAAGGAGCAGGTTGTAGTGGTCTATAGGGAGGTTGAAAGGAGCAGGTTGTAGTGGTCTATAGTGAGGTTGAACGGAGCAGGTTGTAGTGGTCTATAGGGAGGTTGAACAGAGCAGGTTGTAGTGGTCTATAGTGAGGTTGAACAGAGCAGGTTGTAGTGGTCTATAGTGAGGTTGAACGGAGCAGGTTGTAGTGGTCTATAGTGAGGTTGAACGGAGCAGGTTGTAGTGGTCTATAGTGAGGTTGAACAGAGCAGGTTGTAGTGGTCTATAGTGAGGTTAAACAGAGCAGGTTGTAGTGGTCTATAGTGAGGTTGAACGGAGCAGGTTGTAGTGGTCTATAGTGAGGTTGAACAGAGCAGGTTGTAGTGGTCTATAGTGAGGTTGAACAGAGCAGGTTGTAGTGGTCTATAGTGAGGTTGAACAGAGCAGGTTGTAGTGGTCTATAGTGAGGTTGAACAGAGCAGGTTGTAGTGGTCTATAGTGAGGTTGAACAGAGCAGGTTGTAGTGGTCTATAGTGAGGTTGAACAGAGCAGGTTGTAGTGGTCTATAGTGAGGTTGAACAGAGCAGGTTGTAGTGGTCTATAGTGAGGTTAAACAGAGCAGGTTGTAGTGGTCTATAGTGAGGTTAAACAGAGCAGGTTGTAGTGGTAGTCTATAGTGAGGTTGAACAGAGCAGGTTGTAGGTTGCTCTTTAAAAGTAATTTACTCACCATCTTAAATAAGCATGCCCCTTTCAAAAAATGTAGAACTAAAAACAGATACAGCTCTTGGTTCACTCCAGACCTGACTGCCCTCGAGCAGCACAAAAACATCCTGTGGCGGACTGCACTAGCATTGAATAGTCCCCGTGATATGCAACTGTTCAGGGAAGTCAGGAACCAATAGACACAGTCAGTTCAGAAAGCAAAAGGGTAGCTTTTTCAAACAGAAATTTGCTTCCTGTAGCTCTAACTCCAAAAAGTTTTGGGACACTGTAAAGTTTATGGAGAATAAGAGCACCTCCTCCCACTGCACTGAGGCTAGGAAACACTGTCACCACCGATAAATCCACGATAATCTAGAATTTCCATAAGCATTTCTCTACGGCTGGTCATGCTATCCTCCTGGCTACCACAACCCCGGCTAACAGATCCACACCCCCCCCCCGCAGCCACTTGCCCAAGCCTCCCCAGCTTCTCCTTCACCCAAATCCCGATAGCAGATGTTCTGAAAGAGCTGCAAAACTTGGTCCCCTACAAATCAGCTGGGCTCGACAATCTGGACCCTCTCTTTCTAAAAATGATTAGCCGAAATTGTTGCAACCCCTATTACTAGCCTGTTCAACCTCTTTCATAGCGTCCGGGACTACTAAAGATTGGAAAGATGCCGCGGTCACCCCCCTCTTCAAAGGGGGTGACACTCTAGACCCAAATATCTGTTACAGATATATATCCATCCTGCCCTGCCTTCCTAAAGTCTTCGATAGCCAAGTGAACAAACAGATCACCGACCATTTCGAATCCCACCGTACCTCCACTATCCAATCTAGTTTCTGAGCTGGTCATGGGTGCACCTCAGCCACGCTCAAGGTCCTAAACGATATCATAACCGCCATCGATGAGACATTACTGTAACAGTCTTCATCGACCTGGCCAAGGCTTTCGACTCTGTCAATCACTGCATTCTTATCGGCAGACTCAACAGCCTTGGTTTCTCAAATGACTGCCTCGCCTGGTTCACCAACTACTTCTCAGAGTTCAGTGTGTCAAATCGGAGGGCCTGTTGTCCGGACCTCTGGCAGTCTCTATGGGGATACCACAGGGTTCGATTCTCGGGCCGACTCTTTTCTCTGTATATAAATCAATGATGTCACTCCTACTGCTGGTGATTCCTCTATGCACCTCTACGCAGATGACACCATTCTGTATACTTCTGGCCCTTCTTTGGACACTGTGTTAACTAACCTCCAAACGAGCTTCAATGCCATTACAACACTCCTTCCGTGGCCTCCAACTGCTCTTAAACCCCTGTAAAACTAAATGCATGCTCTTTAACCGATTGCTGCCCGCACCTGCCCGCCCGACTAGCATCACTACTCTGGACGGTTCTGACCTAGAATATGTGGACAACTACAAATAGCTAGGTGTCTGGCTAGACTGTCAACTCATCTTCCAGACTCATATTAAGCATCTCCAATCATAAATTAAATATAGAATCGGTGTCATATTTCACAACAAAGGCCCTTTCACTCACGCTGCCAAACATACCCTCATAAAACTGACTATCCTACCAATCCTCGACTTTGGTGATGTCATTTACAAAATAGGCTCCAACACTCAACTCAGCAAACTGGATGCAGTCTATCACAGTGCCATGCGTTTTGTCACCAAAGCCCCATATACTACCCACCACTGCGACCTGTATGCTCTCGTTGGCTAGACCTTGCTTCATACTCGTCGCCAAACCCACTGGCACCAGGTCATCTATAAGTCTTTGCTAGGTAAAGCTCCACCTTGTCTCAGCTCACTGGTCACCATAACAAAACCCACCCGTAGCACGCACTCCAGCAGGTATATCTCACTGGTCATCCCCAAAGCCAACACCTCCTTTGACCGCCTTTCCTTCCAGTTCTCTGCTGCCAATGACTGGAACGAATTGCAAAAATCACTGAAGCTGGAGACTTATATCTCCCTCACTAACTTTTAACATCATCTATCTGAGCAGCTTAAACATCATCTATCTGTAAATAGTATATAATACATCCAACTACCTCACTCTCATATTGTTTTAATTTACTTATTTTTTCTCTTTTGAACACCAGTTTCTCAAATCAAATGTATTTATATAGCCCTTCGTACATCAGCTGATATCTCAAAGTGCTGTACAGAAACCCAGCCTAAAACCCCAAACAGCAAGCAATGCAGGTGTAGAAGCACGGTGGCTAGGAAAAACTCCCTAGAAAGGCCAAAACCTAGGAAGAAACCTAGAGAGGAACCAGGCTATGTGGGGTGGCCAGTCCTCTTCTGGCTGTGCCGGGTGGAGATTATAACAGAACATGGCCAAGATGTTCAAATGTTCATAAATGACCAGTATGGTCGAATAATAACAAGGCAGAACAGTTGAAACTGGAGCATCTCTACTTGCACATCATCATCTGCACATCACTGTAATTGCTAAATCACTGTAATCATCTGCACATTTAGTGTTAATTGCTAAATTGTAATTACTTTGCTACTATGGCCTATTTATTGCCTTACCTCCTCACGCCATTTGCTCACACTGTATATAGACTTATTTTTCTACTGTATTATTGACTGTATGTTTGTTTATTCCATGTGTAACTCTGTTGTTGTTGTTTGTGTCACACTGCTTTGCTTTATCTTGGCCAGGTCACAGTTGTAAATGAGAACTTGTTCTCAATTGTCCTCCTGTACCTGGTTAAATAAAGGTGTTCTCAACTGGCCTACCTGGTTCAATAAAGGTGTTCTCAACTGGCCTACCTGGTGAAATAAAGGTGTTCTCAACTGGCCTACCTGGTTCAATAAAGGTGTTCTCAACTGGCCTACCTGGTGAAATAAAGGTGTTCTCAACTGGCCTACCTGGTTCAATAAAGGTGAAATAAAATAAAATAAATATAAAGTAGTAGTAGTCTATAGCGAGGTGGTTTAGACACATTTCCTGAACAAAAATATAACCGCAACATCCAACAATTTGAGTCATCTGTGTTGTGTGACAAAACTGCACATGTTAGAGTGGCCTTCTGTTGTCCCCAGCACAAGGTGCACCTGTGTAAGGATCACGCAGTTTAATCAGCTTCTTGATACGCCACACCTGCCAGGTGGATGGTTTATCTTGACAAAGGATAAATGCTCACTAACAGGGATGTAAAAAAAAAAAAAGTACGCACAAAATTTGAAAGAAATAAGCTTTTTTGTGCGTCTGGAAAATGTCTGTGATCTTTTATTTCATCTCATGACCATGGGACCAAAACATTGCATTTATATTTTTGTTCAACATAGTAACATAGCTACTGGAGCAACTGGGGGGCAGGTTACCTAGCAGTTAGAGCGTTAGGCCAGTAACCAAAAGGTTGCTAGTTCGAATCCCTGAGCTGACAAAGTGAAAAATCTGTCGATGTGCCCTTGAGCAAGGCGCTTAACCCTAATTACTCCAGGGTCGCCGTGTATGTGATCCCACTCTCAGTTGATAATGGTGACCCTGGCCGTGACCCCACTCTCCGTTGATAATGGTGACCCTGGCTCTGACCCCACTCTCAGTTGATAATGGTGACCCTGGCTCTGACCCCACTCTCAGTTGATAATGGTGGCCCTGGCTCTGACCCCACTCTCAGTTGATAATGGTGACCCTGGCTCTGACCCCACTCTCCATTGATAATGGTGACCCTGGCTCTGACCCCACTCTCAGTTTATAATGGTGACCCTGGCTGTGACCCCACTCTCAGTTGATAATGGTGACCCTGGCTGTGACCAACCTCTCAGGGGGAGTCGGGATACGCAAAAAACACATTTCCATTTGACATGTGTAAAATAGGACAAATATGAGAACGACCACATTACAATTACATATCTGGGAGGAGGTAGAGAGAGGTGCCTGGGAGGAGGTAGAGAGAGGTGCCTGGGAGGAGGTAGAGAGAGGTACCTGGCAGGAGGTAGAGAGAGGTGCCTGGGAGGAGGTAGAGAGAGGTGCCTGGCAGGAGGTAGAGAGAGGTGCCTGGCAGGAGGTAGAGAGAGGTGCCTGGGAGGAGGTAGAGAGAGGTGCCTGGCAGGAAGTAGAGAGAGGTGCCTGGCAGGAGGTAGAGAGAGGTGCCTGGGAGGAGGTAGAGAGAGTTGCCTGGGAGGAGGTAGAGAGAGGTGCCTGGGAGGAGGTAGAGAGAGGTGCCTGGCAGGAGGAAGAGTGAGGTGCCTGGGAGGAGGTAGAGAGAGGTGCCTGGGAGGAGGTAGAGAGAGGTGCCTGGCAGGAGATAGAGAGAGGTGCCTGGGAGGAGGTAGAGAGAGGTGCCTGGCAGGAGGAAGAGTGAGGTGCCTGGGAGGAGGTAGAGAGAGGTGCCTGGGAGGAGGTAGAGAGAGGTGCCTGGGAGGAGGTAGAGAGAGGTGCCTGGCAGGAGGAAGAGTGAGGTGCCTGGGAGGAGGTAGAGAGAGGTGCCTGGGAGGAGGTAGAGAGAGGTGCCTGGGAGGAGGTAGAGAGAGGTGCCTGGGAGGAGGTAGAGAGAGGTGCCTGGCAGGAGGAAGAGTGAGGTGCCTGGGAGGAGGTAGAGAGAGGTGCCTGGGAGGAGGGCTGTGTAATATAAATGCTAATTATCTGCTATTTTCTTCAAACAATTAGCAGTGCTGGTGTTGAGTGTTGCTATTCAAGACCATAGCACATCAATTTACCCAGCGAAGTCTGCAACAACGCCCACCCAATCCCCCACCCATTCCTACAGCCATTCAACAGATTCAACAGAAAGGTGTGTTTTCAATAGAGGAGAAAAGAGTAGGAGGAAGAAGAGAGGAGGAGGAGGAGGAGGAGGAGGATAAATGGCCTGGCTTACCCCAGATCCACATTCAGCTGTCTTAATGCAGGATGAGTGTGTGTGTTTGTGTGTGTCTGCTTGAGTGTGTGTGTGTGTGTGTGCGTGTGTGCGTGTGTGTGTGTGTGTGTGTGTGTGTGTGTGTGTGTGTGTGTGTGTGTGTGTGTGTGTGTGTGTGTGTGTGTGTGTGTGTGTGTGTGTGTGTGTGTGTGTGTGTGTGTGTGCTGTGCTAATTCTTTGTGGATCTGTGTAATCTGAGGGAAATATGTGTCTCTAATATGGTCATAGATTTGGCAGGAGGTTAGGAAGTGCAGCTCAGTTTCCACCTCATATTGTGGCCAGTGTGCCTATGGCGGCCTTTCTCAATAGCAAGGCTATGCTCACTGAGTCTGTACATAGTCAAAGCTTTCCTTAAGTTTGGGTCAGTCACAGTGATCAGGTATTCTGCCGCTGTGTACTCTCTGTGTAGGGCCAAATAGCATTCTAGTTTACTCTGTGTTTTTGTTAATTCTTTCCAATGTGTAAAGTAATTATCTTTTTGTTTTCTCATGATTTGTTTGGGTCTAATTGTGCTGCTGTCCTAGGGCTCTGTATGGTGTGTTTGTGTTTGTGAACAGAGCCCCAGGACCAGTTTGTTTAGGAGTCTCTTCTCCAGGTTAATTTCTCTGTAGGTGATGCTTTTGTTATGGAAGGTTTGGGAATCGCTTCCTTTTAGGTGGTTATAGAATTTAAAGGCTCTTTTCTGGATTTTGATCAATAGAAGGAATTGGCCTAATTCTCCTCTGTTTTACATTGTACACAGAGGATATTTTCAATTTGGTGTTTGTCCCATTTTGTGAACTCTTGGTTGGTGAGCAGACCCCAGACCTCGTACACCCAATGCTGTCGAGGGAACACCTAATGCTGTCGAGGGTACACCTAATGCTGTCGAGGGTACACCTAATGCTGTCGAGGGTACACCTAATGCTGTCGAGGGAACACCTAATGCTGTCGAGGGTACACCTAATGCTGTCGAGGGTACACCTAATGCTGTCGAGGGTACACCTAATGCTGTGGAGGGTACACCTAATGCTGTCGGGGTACACCTAATGCTGTCGAGGGAACACCTAATGCTGTCGAGGGTACACCTAATGCTGTCGGAGTACACCTAATGCTGTCGAGGGTACACCTAATGCTGTCGGGGTACACCTAATGCTGTCGGGGTACACCTAATGCTGTCGAGGGTACACCTAATGCTGTCGGGGTACACCTAATAAAAATGTGATTCACATTTTCCAACGAGGTTATACATTTGGGTGATGTTTTTTTCTCTCAACGTGAATGATCTGAATCTAGGTTTACAGGGACTCTCCGCAACTATATTCAATGTGCGGGACAAAATTGAGTCTGTGATTAAGAAGTTGGAGCTCTTCTCTGTCTGCATTAACAAGGACAACGCACAGGTCTCTCCATCATTGTATGACTTCTGTGTGCAAATTACGGACAATGTCAAATGTGATATAGCGACGAACCTGAGTGAGTTGGGTTCGCAATTACGCAGGTACTTTCCTGAAACGGATGACACAAACAACTGGATTCGTTATCCCTTTCATGCTCTGCCTCCAGTCCACTTACCGATGTCTGAACAAGAGAGACTCATTGAAATTGCAACACGCGGTTCTGTGAAAATGTAATTGAATCAGAATCCAGATTTCTGGATAGGGCTGCGCTCAGAGTATCCTGCCTTGGCAAATCGCGCTGTTAAGACACTGATGCCCTTTGCAACCACATACCGATGTGAGAGTGGATTCTCGGCCCTCACTAGCATGAAAACTAAATACAGGCACAGACTGTCTGGAAAATGATTTAAGACTGAGACTCTTTCCAACACAACACAACATTGTTATGTGCATCCTTTAAAGCACACCCTTCTCATTAACCTGTGGTGAGTAATTCACAATGTAAGATGGTTAAATAAAGAGCTAAATGATTGATTATTATTATTTGTGCCCTGGTCCTATAAGAGCTCTTAGTCATTTCCCACGAGCCAGGTTGTGACAAAAACTCAAACTCATTCTCATGTTTAATTAATATATTGTATAGTGTGTGTGTGGCAGGCTAACAATGAGGGCAAAAAACAACATTTGAGAGTGCACTGACCCTGGTGCTAGAGGGGGTTACAGCTGACCCTGGTGCTAGAGGGGGTTACAGCTGACCCTGGTGCTAGAGGGGGTTACAGCTGACCCTGGTGCTAGAGGGGGTACAGCTGACCCTGGTGCTAGAGGGGGTTACAGCTGACCCTGGTGCTAGAGGGGGTACAGCTGACCCTGGTGCTAGAGGGGATTACAGCTGACCCTGGTGCTAGAGGGGGTACAGCTGACCCTGGTGCTAGAGGGGGTACAGCTGACCCTGGTGCTAGAGGGGGTACAGCTGACCCTGCTGCTAGAGGGGGTTACAGGTGACCCTGGTGCTAGAGGGGGTACAGCTGACCCTGGTGCTAGAGGGGGTACAGCTGATCCTGGTGCTAGAGGGGGTAAAACTGACCCTGGTGCTAGAGGGGGTACAGCTGACCCTGGTGCTAGAGGGGGTACAGCTGACCCTGGTGCTAGAGGGGGTAAAACTGACCCTGGTGCTAGAGGGGGTACAGTTGACCCTGGTGCTAGAGGGGGTACAGCTGACCCTGGTGCTAGAGGGGGTACAGCTGACCCTGGTGCTAGAGGGGGTACAGCTGACCCCGGTGCTAGAGGGGGTACAGCTGAACCTGGTGCTAGAGGGGGTACAGCTGACCCTGGTGCTAGAGGGGGTACAGCTGACCCTGGTGCTAGAGGGGGTACAGCTGACCCTGGTGCTAGAGGGGGTAAAACTGACCCTGGTGCTAGAGGGGGTACAGCTGACCCTGGTGCTAGAGGGGGTACAGCTGACCCTTGTGCTAGAGGGGGTACAGCTGACCCTGGTGCTAGAGGGGGTACAGCTGACCCTGGTGCTAGAGGGGGTACAGCTGACCCTGGTGCTAGAGGGAGTACAGATGACCCTGCTGCTAGAGGGGGTACAGCTGACCCTGCTGCTAGAGGGGGTACAGCTGACCCTGGTGCTAGAGGGGGTTACAGCTGACCCTGGTGCTAGAGGGGGTACAGCTGACCCTGGTGCTAGAGGGGGTACAGCTGACCCTGGTGCTAGAGGGGGTACAGCTGACCCCGGTGCTAGAGGGGGTACAGATGACCCTGCTGCTAGAGGGGGTACAGCTGACCCTGCTGCTAGAGGGGGTACAGCTGACCCTGCTGCTAGAGGGGGTACAGATGACCCTGGTGCTAGAGGGGGTACAGCTGGAGGTTGAATGTTTGAAGGGGTACGGGACTATAGAAGGTTTGGGAACCACTGACCTAGGTCAACAGTGTCTTGATGGAATTTGTATTTGTTGGCCTGGCAACTGGACCTTTTTTGGAACACCATTATTTTAGTCTTACTGAGATTTACTGTCAGGGCCCAGGTCTGCCAGAATCTGTGCAGAAGATCTAGGTGCTGCTGTAGGCCCACCTTGGTTGGTGACAGAAGCACCAGATCATCAGCAAACAGTAGACATTTGACTTCAGATTCTAGTAGGGTGAGGCCGGGTGCTGCAGACTGTTCTAGTGCCTGCGCCAATTCGTTGATATATATGTTGAAGAGGGTAGGGCTGAAGCTGCATCCCTGTCTCACCCCCTGGGTCTGTGGAGATAAATGTGTGTCGTTTGTAACCACACACTTGTTGTTTGTGTACATGTATTTTATAATGTCGTATGTTTTTCCCCCAACACTGCTTGCCATAAATTTCAATCTCCCTCCTCTCTCTTGTCGCTCCCTCTCTGTCTGTATCCATTCTACCTCTCCACTCTCTCTCTCTCACTCTCCACTCTCCAGCTCTCTGTCTGTATCCATTCTACCTCTCCACTCTCTCTCTCTCACTCTCCACTCTCCAGCTCTCTGTCTGTATCCATTCTACCTCTCCACTCTCTCTCTCTCACTCTCCACTCTCCAGCTCTCTGTCTGTATCCATTCTACCTCTCCACTCTCTCTCTCTCACTCTCCACTCTCCAGCTCTCTGTCTGTATCCATTCTACCTCTCCCTCCTCTCCCTTGTCAAACTCCACTCTCTCTCTCTCCACTCTCCCTTCCTGCTACTAATCACTGTCTCATTTACCTCTCTCTCTCTCTCTGCACTTGACTTCTCTCTCTCCCCCTCCTCTCCCTTGTCACACTCCACTCTCTCTCTCTTTCTCTATATCTACTCTACCTCCCTCTTTCCACTCTACCTCTCTCCTCTCTACTTTTCCTCCTGCGATACCTGCTGCACTCTCTCTCTCTCCACTCTCCCTTCTTGCTACCAACCACCATCTCATTTCTCCTCTCTCCTCTCTCCACTCTCCTCTCTCCTCTCTCCACTCTCCACTCTCTGTCCTGCTACTAACCACCATCTCCTCTCTCCTCTCTCATCTCTCCTCTCTCCTCTCTCCTCTCTCCACTCTCCCTTCCTGATACTAACCACCATCTCCTCTCTCCTCTCTCCTCTCTCCTCTCTCCCTTCCTGATACTAACCACCATCTCCTCTCTCCTCTCTCCTCTCTCTCTCTCTCCTCTCTCCCTTCCTGATACTAACCACCATCTCCTCTCTCCTCTCTCTGTAACTGTGAGCAGGGAAGGAGAAGGGAGTAATCCATTCAGTAAATAACAGGGAAGTCATTTATTCACTTTCTGCTACATTGATGTACGTTCCCGACCTTGACCGAGTCTGCATCCCAAATGGATCCCTATTAACTATATAGTGCACTACTTATGACCAGCCCTATGGAACCCTATTCCCTATATAGTGCACTACTTATGACCAGCCCTATGGGCCCTATTCCCTATATAGTGCACTACTTTAGACCAGAGGCCTATGGAACCCTATTCCCTATATAGTGCACTACTTATGACCAGCCCTATGGGCCCTATTCCCTATATAGTGCACTACTTTAGACCAGAGGCCTATGGAACCCTATTCCCTATATAGTACACTACTTATGACCAGCCCTATGGAACCCTATTCCCTATATAGTACACTACTAATGACCAGCCCTATGGAACCCTATTCCCTATATAGTACACTACTTATGACCAGCCCTATGGAACCCTATTCCCTATATAGTACACTACTTATGACCAGCCTTATGGGCCCTATTCCCTATATAGTACACTACTAATGACCAGCCCTATGTAACCCTATTCCCTATATAGTACACTACTTATGACCAGCCCTATGGAACCCTATTCCCTATATAGTACACTACTAATGACCAGCCCTATGGAACCCTATTCCCTATATAGTACACTACTTATGACCAGCCCTATGGAACCCTATTCCCTATATAGTACACTACTTATGACCAGCCTTATGGGCCCTATTCCCTATATAGTACACTACTAATGACCAGCCCTATGGAACCCTATTCCCTATATAGTATACTAATGACCAGCCCTATGGAACCCTATTCCCTATATAGTATACTACTAATGACCAGCCTTATGGGCCCTATTCCCTATATAGTACACTACTAATGACCAGCCCTATGGAACCCTATTCCCTATATAGTACACTACTAATGACCAGCCCTATGGAACCCTATTCCCTATATAGTACACTACTTATGACCAGCCTTATGGACCCTGGTCTAAAGTAGTGCACTAAATAGGGAACCTGGTGCCATTTGAGGTGCAGTCCAAGCCTCTGTTAACATGGCAGGCTGATCTCCGATATGTTCATTTATTCATTAACAACATGGCAGCAGAAGATACATCCTGAGGGGGGTTTGCCTGCCTGAATGCCGACCACTGGAGAGCAGTAAGACCAGTGGGAGTGAGGGGTGAACAGCGGGATGGAGGGAGGAGGAGGTGAGGGATGTTCACAAATATATATCACCTCTTCAACCGAAGGAGAAACAGAATCCAGATAGACTCCCAGGGGGCGTATGAGAAGACCTAAACAGCCTCCACTCTTCTGGGAATTGGGTTCCAGGATGAATCCTCCTAGGGAGCGTATGAGAAGACCTAAACAGCCTCCACTCTTCTGGGAATTGGGTTCCAGGCTGAATCCTCCTAGGGAGCGTATGAGAAAACCTAAACAGCCTCCACTCTTCTGGGAATTGGGATCCAGGATGAATCCTCCTAGGGAGCGTATGAGAAGACCTAAACAGCCTCCACTCTTCTGGGAATTGGGATCCAGGCTGAATCCTCCTAGGGAGCGTATGAGAAGACCGAAACAAAACTTCTGGGAATTGGACCCCTTTGCTGCTATAACAGCCTCTACTCTTCTGGGAAGGCCTTCCACTACATGTTGGAACATTGCTGTGGGGACTTGCTTCCATTCAGCCACAAGAGCATTAGTGAGGTCGGGCACTGATGTTTGGCTTTCCAATTCATCCCAAAGGTGTTCTATGGGATTAAGGCTTTGTGCATGTTCTTCCACAACGTTCCCGACAAACCATTTCTGTATGGACATCCTTTGTGCACAGGGGCATTGTCATGCTGAAACAGGAAAGGGCCTTCCCCAAACTGTTGCCACAAAGCACAGAATTGTCTAGAATGTCATTGTATGCTGAAGCGTTAAGATTTCCCTTCACTGGAACTAAGGGGCCCGAACCATGAAAAACAGTCCCAGACCATTATTCCTCATCCACCAAACTTTACAGTTGGCACAATGCATTGGGGAAGGTAGAGTTCGCCTGGCATCAGCCAAACCAAGATTAGTCCGTCAGACTGCCAGATGGTGAAGCGTGAAGTACCAGAGTCCAATGGCGGCGAGCTTTACACCACTCCAGCCGACTATTGGCATTACGTATGGTGATCTTTGGCTTGTGTGCAGCAGCTCGGCCACGGAAAACCATTTCATGAAATTCCAGACGAACAGGTCTTGTGCTGACGTTGCTTCCAGAGGCAGTTTGGAACTCGGTTGTGAGTGTTGCAACTGAGGACCCTGCAATTTTTTTACGTGCTACAGCACTCGGAGGTCCCGTTCTGTGAGCTTGTGTGGCCTACCACTTCACGGCTGAGCCGTTGTTGCTCCTAGATGTTTCTACTTCACAATAACAGCACTTACAGTTTAATAGGGCAGCTCTAGCGGGGCAGAAATTTGACAAACTGACTTGTTGGAAAGATGGCACCCTATGACGGTGCAACGTTGAAAGTCACTGAGCTCTTCAGTAAGGCCATTCTACTGCCAATGTTTGTCTATAGAGATTGCATGGCTGGGCGCTCAATTTTATACACCTGTCAGCAATGTGGCTGAATTAGCAGAATCCACTCATTTGAAGGGTTATCCACAGACTTTTGGATATACAGTTAATTCGGAAAGTATTCAGTTATGTACAGCCTTAAAACTATGTGTTTAAATGTCCCTCATCAATCTACTCACAATATCACAAAATGGCAAAGCGAAAACAAGTTTTTAGAAATGTTTGCAAATATATTTAAAAAACAGACATACCTTATTTACATAAGTATTCAGATCCTTTGCTATGAGACTGGAAGTTGAGCTCAGGTGCATCCTGTTTCCATTAATCATTGTTGAGATGTTTCTACAACTTGATTGGAGTACACCTGTAAATTCATTTGTTTGGACAGGCACACACCTGTCTATATAAGGTCCCACAGTTGACAGTGAAATGTCAGAGCAACAACCAAAGCCATGAGGTCCAAGGAATTATCCGTAGAGGTCCGAGACGGGATTGTGTCGAGGCACAGATCTGGGGAAGGGTACCATAAAATATCTACAGCATTGAAGATCCCCAAGAACACAGTGGCCTCAATCATTCTTAAATGGAAGAAGTTTGGGACTATCAAGACTCTTCCGAGAGCTGGCAGCCTGGCCAAACTAAGCAATTGGAGGAGAAGGGCGATGGTCACTCTGACAGAGCTCCAGAGTTCCTTTGTGGAGATGGGAGAACATTCCACAAGGACAACCCTCTCTGCAGCACTCCACCAATCAGGCTCTTATGGTAGAGTGGCCAGACAGAAGCCACTCCTCAGTAAAAGGCACATGGCAGCCTGCTTGGAGTTTCCCAAAAGGCACCTAAAGACTCTCAGACCATAAGAAACAAGAATCTCTGGTCTGATGAAACCAAGATTGAACTCTTTGGCCTGAATGCCAAGCGTCATGTCTGAAGGAAACCTGGCACCATCCTTATGGTGAAGCATGGTGGTGGCAGCATCATGCTGTGGAGATGTTTTTCAGCGGCAGGGACTGGGAGACTAGTCAGGATCGAGGGAAAGGTGAACAGAGCAAAACAATTTTTTTGCTTTGTGTTTGTTGGGGTTTTGTGTGTCGAAGAAAACCAGGACGTATTTATCAAGTTTAGAATTAGATGTAATGTAACAAAATGTAGTATATAAAATAACTAAACGTGTGTAAAGATACTCCTCATACACCCTCCAGTGTTCACCCCAGCTGAGCCACAGGACAGACTAAAAAAAGGTGTCTCCAACCTGGTGAGGACGAGAGGTACTCTGTAACCCCGGCATGGTTGCTGTCGCTGCTGGAAAATAGTATCGCTGTTGATTCAGTGGAAGAACAAAGAAGACGAGTCCCTCTCTCTCTCTACCTCGCTCGCTCTCTCCCTCTCTCTCTCTGTCTCTCTCTCTCTACCTCGCTCGCTCTCTCCCCCTCTCTCTCTGTCTCTCTCTCTCTACCTCACTCGCTCTCTCCCTCTCTCTCTCTGTCTCTCTCTCTCTACCTCGCTCGCTCTCTCCCTCTCTCTCTCTGTCTCTCTCTCTCTACCTCGCTCGCTCTCTCCCTCTCTCTCTCTGTCTCTCTCTCTCTCCCTCTCTCTCTCTGTCTCTCTCTCTCTCTGTCTCTCTCTCTCTCTCTCTCTCTCTCTCTCTCTCTCTCTCTCTCTCTACCTCGCTCGCTCTCTCCCTCTCTCTCTCTCTCTCTCTCTACCTCGCTCGCTCTCTCTCTCTCATCTACATTTGTGAATATGGAATAAAAAAAGGTACTGCACCTCTCTTGAAGAATCACACTCCTGTACAATGTGTCTCAACCAGAAGAGAAGAGTAAACTGGTAGGAGGTGCTAATTCACACTCCATGTGTTAGTTAGACAGTGGGATAACACCTAACACACCTCCTTCCTTTAACACACCTTTTCGAAACACAGCATCCTGCAACCCAGAATGCTTCTTCCCTTCCTTCTTCCTCTCTCTCTGTCTGTCTGTCTGTCTGTCTGTCTGTCTGTCTGTCTGTCTGTCTGTCTGTCTGTCTGTCTGTCTGTCTGTCTGTCTGTCTGTCTGTCTGTCTGTCTGTCTGTCTGTCTGTCTGTCTGTCTGTCTGTCTGTCTGTCTGTCTGTCTGTCTGTCTGTCTGTCTGTCTGTCTGTCTGTCTGTCTGTCTGTGTTAGAATCTTTAAACTCAGCCTATATAACACACTGTCAGTGTTAGAATCTTTAAATCAGCCTATATAACACACTGTCAGTGTCAGAATCTTAAAAATCACAAACAGAACTGGAGTCCAGAACCAGTTGTAGGAGGGCATGTCCCGTTGTCCCTCATTCTCCCTACAGTAGGTGGGGGAGGGGGGGTGGGAGTTGGTGAGCAAGGAGACGCGAACTATGCATAATTAATTATCCCCCGTTGTGAATGGATAACAGGGCGGGCCATATTCTAATTATGATCTCAAAATGGTATGTACCCTATAATCAGTCCACCAAAATCCAAGCAGTTATATCAGTCTACATGGAGTAATTTACAATGGCAAGACCAAGATAATATATAATATAATATAATAATATAATATAATATAATAATAATAATATATAATAATAATATATGCCATTTAGCAGACGCTTTTATCCAAAGCGACTTACAGTCATGTGTGCATACATTCTACGTATGGGTGGTCCCGGGGATCGAACCCACTAACCTGGCGTTACAAGCGCCATGCTCTACCAACTGAGCTACAGAAGGACCAAGATGAATGGATGCATATTTTTGACAGGGAAGACATTGAGACCCAGGTCTCTTTTCCAACTGCTCCTGTATAAAATACACATAAAATACACAGATACAGGAACATACAGTTGAACTCGCTTGTTTACATCCACTTAGGTAGGAGTCATTAAAACTCGTTTTCAATTGCTCCACAAATTTCTTGTTAACAAACTTTAGTTTTGGCAAGTCGGTTAGGACATCTATTTTGTGCATGTCACAAGTCATTTTTACAACTATTGTTTACAGACAGATGATTTTACTTATAATTCACTGTATCACAATTCCAGTGGGTCAGAAGTTTACATACACTAAGTTGACTGTGCCTTTAAACAGCTTGGAAAATTCCAGAAAATGATGTCATGGATTTAGAAGCTTCTGATAGGCTAATTGACATCATTTGAATCAATTAGAGGTGAACCTGTGTATGTATTTCAAGGCCTACCTTCAAACTCAGTGCCTCTTCCCTTGACATCATGGGAAAATCAAAAGAAATCAGCCAAGACCTCAGAAAACAAACGCCAAACACTGAAGGTACCATGTTCATCTGTACAAACAATAGTATGCAAGTATAAACACCATGAGACCATGCAGTCGTCATACCTCTCAGGAAGGAGACATGTTCTGTCTCCTAGAGATGAACGTACTTTGGTGCGAAAAGTGCAAATCGATCCCAGAACAACAGCAAAGGGACCTTGTTAAGATGCTGAAGGAAATAGGTACAAAAGTGTCTATATACACAGTAAAACAAGTCCTGTATCGACATAACCTGAAAGGCCGCTCAGCAATGAAGAAGCCACTGCTCTGGAGAAATGTCCTCTGGTCTGATGGAACAAAACTAGAACTGTTTGGCCATAATGACCATCGTTATGTTTGGAGGAAAAAGGGGGAGGCTTGCAAGCCGAAGAACACCATCCTAACCGTGAAGCAGGGAGTGGCAGCATCATGTTGTGCGGGTGCTTTGCTGCAGGAGGGGCTGGTGCACTTCACAAAATAGATAGCATCATGAGGTAGGAAAATGATGTGGATATATTGAAGCAACATCTCAAGACATCAGTCAGGAAGTAAAAGCTTGGTCACAAATGGGTCTTCCAAATGGACAATGACCCCAAGCATACTTCCAAAGTTGGACAACAAAGTCAAGGTGTTGGAGTGGCCATCACAAAGCCCTGACCTCAATCTTATAGAAAATGGTAGAACTGGAGGGTAAGGTAGAACTGAAAAAGCTTGTGTGAGCCAGGAGGCCTAAAAACCTGACAAACCTGACTCAGTTACACCAGCTCTGTCAGTTACACTGCTACCCGAAACGTTTGACCCAAGTTAAACAATTTAAAGGCAATGCTACCAAATACTAATTGAGTATATGTAAACTTCTGACCCACTGGGAATGTGATGAAGGAAATAAAAGCTGAAATAAATATTTCTCTCTGCTATTATTCTGACATTTCACATTCTTAAAATAAAGTGGTAATCCTAACTGTCCTAAGACAGGGAATTTGTACTATGATTAAATGTCAGGAATTGTGATTAACTGAGTTGAAATGTAATTGGCTAAGGTGTATGTAAACTTCCGACTTCAACTGTATATATATATATATATATATATATATATATATATATATATATATATATATATATAGTACCAGTCAAAATTGTGGACACACCTACTCATTCAAGGGTTTTTCTTAACTTTACTATGTTCTACATTGTACAATAACAGTGAAGACATCAAAACTATAATTATAATTTAATTATTTGCAGCACATGACCATATGACTGGACAATAATCAAGATAAAACTAGAGCCTGCAGGACTTGCTGTGTGGTGTGGTGTCAAAAAAGCAGAGCATCTCTTTGTTACGGACAGATCTCTCCTCATCTTTACAACCATTGAATCTATATGTTTTGACCATGACAGTTTACAATCTAAAGTAACAACAAGTAATTTAGTATCCTCAACTTTTGCAACAGCCACACCATTCATTACCAGATTCAGCTGGGGTCTAGAACTTAGGGAATGATTTGTACCAAATACAATGCTCTTAGTTTTAAAGATGTTCAGTACCAGTTTATTACTGGCCAACCATTCCAAAACAGACTGCAAATCTTTGTTAAGGATTTCAGTGACTTCATTAGCTGTGGTTGCTGATGCATACATGGTTGAATCATCAGCATACATGGAACACATGCTTTGTTTAATGCCAGTGGCAGGTCATTGGTAAAAAATTGGTAAAAAATAGAAAAGAGTAGAGGGCCTAGAGAGCTGCCCTGTGGTACATCACACGTAACATGTTTGACATTAGAGAAGCTTCCATTAAAGAAAACCCTCTGAGTTCTATTAGATAGATAGCTCTGAATCCACAATATGGCAGAGGATGAAAATCAATAACACATAAGATTTCTCAACAACAGGTTATGGTCAATAATATAATAATATCTAATAATAATAATCAAAAGGCTGCACTAAAATCTAACAGAAACAAATCACAAATCTTCTTATTATGAATATATTTAATCAAATCAAATTGTATTAGTCACATGCGCCGAATACAACAGTGAAATCACGAGCTGCTGGTAGTTCTGCACGTTTGCTAGCTGAATCGAAGGAAGTGGGGGTTTATTTGATCGCCAACGAATTCTCAGAAGGAAGGCAGCCCGCCCTCCGGGCCCGTTTTCCTCCACCTTCTCTTCACGCAAATGATGGGGATCTGGGCCTGTTCCCGGGAAAGCAGTATGCCATTCACGTCGGGCTCGTCAGACTTGTTAAAGGTTAAAAAAAATGATTCTGCCAGTCCATGGTGAGTAATCGCAGTTCTGATGTCCAGAAGATATTTTCAGTTATAAGAGACAGTAGCAACATCATTATGTACAAAATAAGTTACAAACAACGCAAACAAACAAACAAACAAAAAACACAATTGGTTAAGAATACGTTAAACGTCAGCCTTGTTCTCCTGCACATCTTGCAAATCATCAGTGATTTGTGTCAGTGCAGTACACGTTGAGTCCTCTTCTCTATAAGCCTGCTGAAAGTCTGTTGTTCATTTGTTTACAGAGAAATAGCATTGTATCTGGTCAAACACCATTTTTTCCAACAGTATGTTCAGAGCTGGCAGCAAGCTGATTGGTCTGCTGTTAGAACCAGTAAAGGCCGCTTTACCACTCTTGGGTAGCAGAATGACTTTGGCTTCCCTCCAGGCCTGAGGACAAAGACTTTCCTCTAGACTCAGATTAAAGATATGACAGATAGGAGTGGCTATAGAGTCAGCTACCACCCTCAGTAGCTTTCCATCTAAGTTGTCAATGCAAGGAGGTTTCTCATTATTGATCGATAACCATCATTTTCCCACACTAACTTTACAAAATTCAAACTTGATTTTATTTATATTTTTTTATTTCACCTTTACTGAACCAGGTAGGCCGGGTAGGCCAGGTAGACCAGGTAAGCCAGGTAGGCCAGGTAGACCAGGTAGGCCAGGTACGCCAGGTAGACCAGGTAGACCAGGTAGGCCATGTAGACCAGGTAGACCAGGTAGGCCATGTAGACCAGGTAGGCCAGGTAGGCCATGTAGACCAGGTAGACCAGGTAGACCAGGTAGGCCATGTAGACCAGGTAGGCCAGGTAGGCCAGGTAGGCCAGGTAGGGCCGGGTAGCCCAGGTAGGCCAGGTCGACCAGGTAGACCAGGTAGGCCATGTAGACCAGGTAGGCCAGGCAGTCCAGGTAGGCCATGTAGACCAGGTAGGCCAGGTAGGCCATGTAGGCCAGGTAGACCAGGTAGGCCAGGTAGGCCATGTAGGCCAGGTAGACCAGGTAGGCCAGGTAGGCCAGGTAGACCATGTAGACCAGGCAGGCCAGGTAGACCATGTAGACCAGGTAGGCCATGTAGGCCAGGTAGACCAGGTAGGCCAGGTAGGCCATGTAGGCCAGGTAGACCATGTAGACCAGGTAGACCAGGTAGACCAGGTAGGCCAGGCAGGCCAGGTAGGCCAACTTGCTTTCTTTGTTTTTTTATACATAAGTACAGTGCCTTGCAAAAGTATTCATCCACATGACGTTTTCCCCTATTTTCCTATTTTGTTGCATTACAACCTGCAATTTAAATGGATTTTTACTTGGATTTCATGTAATGGACACAAAAATTAGCCAAATTGGTGAAGTGAAATGAAAAATGAAAACAAATATTTGTTTTAAAAAATTATTTAAAAAAACAACAACAGAAATGTGTTCCATGCATATTTATTATCCCCCTTTGCTATGAAGCCCCTAAATAAGATCTGGTGCAACCAATTACCTTCAGAAGTCACATGATTGGTAAAATAAAGTCCACCGGTGTGCAATCTAAGTGTCACATGATCTGTCACATGATCTCAGTATATATACACCTGTTCTGAAAGGCCCCAGAGTCTGCAACACCACCAAGCAAGCGGCACCATGGAGCTCTCCAAACAGGTCAGGGACAAAGTTGTGGAGAAGTACAGATCAAGGTTGGGTTATAAAAAAATATCTGAAACTTTGAACATCCCACAGAGCACCATTAAATCCATTATTAAAAAATGGAAAGAATATGGCATCACAACAAACCTGCCACGACTCACGGACCAGGCAAGGAGGGCATTAATCGGAGAGGCAACAAAGAGACCAAAGATAACCCTGAAGGAGCTGCAAAGGTCCACTGCAGAGATTGGAGTATCTGTCCATAGGACAACTTTAAGAAGTAGACTCGACAGAGCTGTGCTATACGGAAGAATGTCCAGAAAAAAAGCATTTACTTAAAGACAAAAATAAGCAAACACATTTGGTGTTCGCCAAAACCATGTGGGAGACTCCCCAAACATATGGAAGAAGGTACTCTGGTCAGATGAGACTAAAATGTAGCTTTTTGGCCATCAAGGAAAATACTATGTCTGGTGCAAACCCAACACCTCTCATCACCCCGAGAACCCTACCCCCACAGTGAAGCATGGTGGTGGCAGCATCAAACTGACTGACTGACTGACTGGCTGGCTAACTGACTGACTGACTGGTTAACTGACTGACTGGCTGACTGACTGGTTAACTGACTGACTGACTGGCTGACTGACTGGTTAACTGATTGACTGACTGACTGGTTAACTGATTGACTGACTGACTGGTTAACTGACTGACTGACTGGCTGGCTAACTGACTGGCTGGCTAACTGACTGGCTGGTTAACTGACTGGCTGACTGACTGACTGGCTGGTTGACTGGCTGGCTGACTGACTGGCTGACTGACTGGCTGGCAGGTTAACTGGCTCACTGACTGGCTAGCTGACAGGCTGATTGACTGGCTGGCTGGCTGATTGACTGGCTGGCTATTTGACTGGCCTTAAGTGAGACTTAGAAGACATTCAATAATACAAGACACAGTCTTTTTTTTACAATCAGATCAGTAATTGACTAAATGGTTGGCTAACTGACTGGCTGGCTAACTGGCTGACTGATTGGCTGGCTGATTGACTGGCTGACTGGCTGACTGACTGGCTGGCTAATTGACCGGTCTTAAGTGAGTCTCAGAGGACGTTCAATAATATAAGACACAGTCTTGGTGTTTTTTACAATCAGATCAGTGGAGAGAGACCCTTAAAATACCCTCAGATATGGGTCAGGTAAGTGTTTCTACATAGGATTAGTGTTTCTACATAGGATTAGTGTTTCTACATAGGATTAGGGCAGTCTTATCCAGAGCTTTAAACGGGCAGTCTTATCCAAAGCTTTAAACGGGCAGTCTTATCCAAAGCTTTAAACGGGCATTCTTATCCAGAGCTTTAAAAGGGCAGTCTTATCCAGAGCTTTAAACTGGCAGTCTTATCCAAAGCTTTAAACGGGCAGTCTTATCCAAAGCTTTAAACGGGCAGTCTTATCCAGAGCTTTAAACGGGCAGTCTTATCCAAAGCTTTAAACGGGCAGTCTTATCCAAAGCTTTAAACGGGCAGTCTTATCCAAAGCTTTAAACGGGCAGTCTTATCCAAAGCTTTAAACGGGCAGTCTTATCCAAAGCTTTAAACGGGCAGTCTTATCCAAAGCTTTAAACGGGCAGTCTTATCCAGAGCTTTAAACGGGCAGTCTTATCCAGAGCTTTAAACGGGCAGTCTTATCCAGAGCTTTAAACGGGCAGTCTTATCCAGAGCTTTAAACGGGCAGTCTTATCCAAAGCTTTAAACGGGCAGTCTTATCCAGAGCTTTAAAAGGGCAGTCTTATCCAGAGCTTTAAACGGGCAGTCTTATCCAAAGCTTTAAACGGGCAGTCTTATCCAAAGCTTTAAACGGGCAGTCTTATCCAGAGCTTTAAACGGGCAGTCTTATCCAAAGCTTTAAACGGGCAGTCTTATCCAAAGCTTTAAACGGGCAGTCTTATCCAAAGCTTTAAACGGGCAGTCTTATCCAAAGCTTTAAACGGGCAGTCTTATCCAAAGCTTTAAACGGGCAGTCTTATCCAAAGCTTTAAACGGGCAGTCTTATCCAAAGCTTTAAACGGGCAGTCTTATCCAGAGCTTTAAACGGGCAGTCTTATCCAGAGCTTTAAACGGGCAGTCTTATCCAGAGCTTTAAACGGGCAGTCTTATCCAGAGCTTTAAACGGGCAGTCTTATCCAGAGCTTTAAATGGGCAGTCTTATCCAGAGCTTTAAAAGGGCAGTCTTATCCAGAGCTTTAAAAGGGCAGTCTTATCCAGAGCTTTAAAAGGGCAGTCTTATCCAGAGCAGCCAACTAAGGTAGTAAACACTTGTTAAAGGAAAGATTCACTCATTCCTTTCATTTACAGTGTTAAATAACATGAATATGTGAGAACAATATTTACTTGTGAACAAATGTTTAATTTTGGCATTATAATAAGGTTTGTGGCAACATGGAAAAGGAGGTTATCGTCCCAACAGAATATTAATCCCATCAGTCATTACGTAACCGTGACTGAGACTGACAGAACCACAGAGGAGATTATCGTCCCAACAGATTATTAATCCCATCAGTCGTAACGTAACCGTGACTGAGACTGACAGAACCACAGAGGAGATTATCATCCCAACAGACTATTAATCCCATCAGTCATAACGTAACTGCTGCTGAGACTGACAGAACCACAGAGAAGATCATCATCCCAACAGACTATTAATCCCATCAGTCATAACGTAACTGCTGCTGAGACTGACAGAACCACAGAGGAGATTATCATCCCAACAGATTATTAATCCCATCAGTCATAACGTAACTGCTGCTGAGACTGACAGAACCACAGAGGAGATTATCATCCCAACAGATTATTAATCCCATCAGTCATAACGTAACTGCTGCTGAGACTGACAGAACCACAGAGGAGATTATCATCCCAACAGATTATTAATCCCATCAGTCATAACGTAACTGCTGCTGAGACTGACAGAACCACAGAGGAGATTATCATCCCAACAGATTATTAATCCCATCAGTCATAACGTAACTGCTGCTGAGACTGACAGAACCACAGAGGAGATTATCATCCCAACAGATTATTAATCCCATCAGTCATAACGTAACTGCTGCTGAGACTGACAGAACCACAGAGGAGATTATCATCCCAACAGATTATTAATCCCATCAGTCATAACGTAACTGCTGCTGAGACTGACAGAACCAGAGCAAGCAGCTCAAAATAAATCACATTTTGTCCCTGTACAAACACAACTAAATCCACCAAACCACATAGTAGCTGAACTCTCACGGTAACATCCTGAATAAACATATGATTGCTGTAGTAGAGAAATTGAAATCTGTGAAACCACGAGAATAAACATCTCTCTTGGCAGGCTGCTATCCGTTTAAAGGTCAGACGGATCAAACATCCAATCCGCTAACCCAAACTCACCCACTCTCTCTCCCTGCAGGCTTTTCAACACCAAGAGATTCACGATGATTCTGGCAGTGGAATCCAAATAGAATTCACATACTGTTCAGTAGAAACGACTCTATTCTGTTCAGTAGAAACGACTCTATTCTGTTCAGTAGAAACGACTCTATTCTGTTCAGTAGAAACGACTCTATTCTGTTCAGTAGAAACGACTCTATTCTGTTCAGTAGAAACGACTCTATTCTGTTCAGTAGAAACGACTCTATTCGGTTCAGTAGAAACGACTCTATTCGGTTTAGTAGAAACGACTCTATTCTGTTCAGTAGAAACGACTCTATTCTGTTCAGTAGAAACGACTCTATTCTGTTCAGTAGAAACGACTCTATTCTGTTCAGTAGAAACGACTATATTCGGTTCAGTAGAAACGACTCTATTCGGTTCAGTAGAAACGACTCTATTCGGTTCAGTAGAAACGACTCTATTCTGTTACTAGACTGTTCAGTAGAAACGACTCTATTCTGTTCAGTAGAAATGACTCTATTCTGTTCAGTAGAAAATACTCTATTCTGTTCAGTAGAAACGACTCTATTCTGTTCAGTAGAAACGACTCTATTCCGTTTAGTAGAAACGACTCTATTCGGTTCAGTAGAAACGACTCTATTCTGTTACTAGACTGTTCAGTAGAAACGACTCTATTCTGTTCAGTAGAAACGACTCTATTCCGTTTAGTAGAAACGACTCTATTCGGTTCAGTAGAAACGACTCTATTCTGTTACTAGACTGTTCAGTAGAAACGACTCTATTCTGTTCAGTAGAAACGACTCTATTCTGTTCAGTAGAAACGACTCTATTCTGTTCAGTAGAAACGACTCTATTCTGTTCAGTAGAAACGACTCTATTCTGTTCAGTAGAAACGACTCTATTCTGTTCAGTAGAAACGACTATTCGGTTTAGTAGAAACGACTCTATTCGGTTCAGTAGAAACGACTCTATTCTGTTACTAGACTGTTCAGTAGAAACGACTCTATTCTGTTCAGTAGAAACGACTCTATTCGGTTCAGTAGAAACGACTCTATTCTGTTACTAGACTGTTCAGTAGAAATGACTATATTCTGTTACTAGACTGTTCAGTAGAAACGACTCTATTCTGTTCAGTAGAAACCACTCTATACTGTTCAGTAGAAACCACTCTATTCGGTTCAGTAGAAACCACTATATTCTGTTCAGTAGAAACCACTCTATTCTGTTCAGTAGAAACGACTCTATACTGTTCAGTAGAAACGACTCTATTCAGTTCAGTAGAAACGACTATATTCTGTTCAGTAGAAACGACTATATTCTGTTCAGTAGAAACGACTCTATTCTGTTCAGTAGAAACGACTCTATTCTGTTCAGTAGACACGACTCTATTCGGTTTAGTAGAAACGACTCCATTCTGTTCAGTAGAAACGACTCTATTCTGTTCAGTAGAAACGACTATATTCTGTTAAGTAGAAACAACTCTATTCGGTTCAGTAGAAACGACTCTATTCTGTTACTAGACTGTTCAGTAGAAACGACTCTATTCTGTTCAGTAGAAACGACTCTATTCTGTTCAGTAGAAACGACTCTATTCTGTTCAGTAGAAACTACTCTATTCTGTTCAGTAGAAACCACTCTATTTTGTTACTAGATTGTTCAGTAGAAACGACTCTATTCTGTTCAGTAGAAACGACTCTATTCGGTTCAGTAGAAACCACTATATTCTGTTCAGTAGAAACCACTCTATTCTGTTCAGTAGAAACCACTCTATTCTGTTCAGGAGGAAAGACTCTATTCGGTTCAGTAGAAGCGACTCTATTCGGTTCAGTAGAAACGACTCTATTCTGTTACTAGACTGTTCAGTAGAAACGACTCTATTCTGTTCAGTAGAAACCACTCTATTCTGTTCAGTAGAAACCACTCTATTCTGTTCAGGAGGAAAGACTCTATTCGGTTCAGTAGAAGCGACTCTATTCGGTTCAGTAGAAACAACTCTATTCTGTTACTAGACTGTTCAGTAGAAACGACTCTATTCTGTTCAGTAGAAACGACTCTATTCGGTTTAGTAGAAACGACTCTATTCTGTTCAGTAGAAACGACTCTATTGGTCAGTAGAAACGACTCTATTGGTCAGTAGAAACATCTCTATTCTGTCCAGTAGAAACCAATACATTCTGTCACTAGACTGTCCAGTAGAAACCACTGTATTCTGTCACTAGACTGTCCAGTAGAAACCACTATATTCTGTCACTAGACTGTCCAGTAGAAACCACTATATTCTGTCACTAGACTGTCCAGTAGAAACCACTATATTCTGTCACTAGACTGTCCAGTAGAAACCACTATATTCTGTCACTAGACTGTTCAGTAGAAACTACTCTATTCTGTCCAGTAGAAACCACTACATTCTGTCACTAGACTGTCCAGTAGAAACCACTATATTCTGTCACTAGACTGTCCAGTAGAAACCACTATATTCTGTCACTAGACTGTCCAGTAGAAACCACTATATTCTGTCATTACACTGTCCAGTAGAAACCACTATATTCTGTCACTAGACTGTCCAGTAGAAACTACTCTATTCTGTCCAGTAGAAATCACTATATTCTGTCACTAGACTGTCCAGTAGAAACCACTCTATTCTGTCACTAGACTGTCCAGTAGAAACCACTATATTCTGTCACTAGACTGTCCAGTAGAAACCACTATATTCTGTCACTAGACTGTCCAGTAGAAACCACTATATTCTGTCACTAGACTGTCCAGTAGAAACCACTATATTCTGTCACTAGACTGTCCAGTAGAAACCACTATATTCTGTCACTAGACTGTCCAGTAGAAACCACTATATTCTGTCACTAGACTGTCCAGTAGAAACCACTATATTCTGTCACTAGACTGTCCAGTAGAAACCACTATATTCTGTCACTAGACTGTCCAGTAGAAACCACTATATTCTGTCACTAGACTGTCCAGTAGAAACTACTCTATTCTGTCCAGTAGAAACCACTACATTCTGTCACTAGACTGTCCAGTAGAAACCACTATATTCTGTCACTAGACTGTCCAGTAGAAACCACTATATTCTGTCACTAGACTGTCCAGTAGAAACCACTATATTCTGTCACTAGACTGTCCAGTAGAAACTACTCTAGACTGTCCAGTAGAAACCACTATTCTGTCCAGTAGAAACCACTACATTCTGTCACTAGACTGTCCAGTAGAAACCACTATATTCTGTCACTAGACTGTCCAGTAGAAACCACTATATTCTGTCACTAGACTGTCCAGTAGAAACCACTATATTCTGTCACTAGACTGTCCAGTAGAAACCACTATATTCTGTCACTAGACTGTCCAGTAGAAACCACTATATTCTGTCACTAGACTGTTCAGTAGAAACTACTCTATTCTGTCCAGTAGAAACCACTACATTCTGTCACTAGACTGTCCAGTAGAAACCACTATATTCTGTCACTAGACTGTCCAGTAGAAACCACTATATTCTGTCACTAGACTGTCCAGTAGAAACCACTATATTCTGTCATTACACTGTCCAGTAGAAACCACTATATTCTGTCACTAGACTGTCCAGTAGAAACTACTCTATTCTGTCACTAGACTGTCCAGTAGAAATCACTATATTCTGTCACTAGACTGTCCAGTAGAAACCACTCTATTCTGTCACTAGACTGTCCAGTAGAAACCACTATATTCTGTCACTAGACTGTCCAGTAGAAACCACTATATTCTGTCACTAGACTGTCCAGTAGAAACCACTATATTCTGTCACTAGACTGTCCAGTAGAAACCACTATATTCTGTCACTAGACTGTCCAGTAGAAACCACTATATTCTGTCACTAGACTGTCCAGTAGAAACCACTATATTCTGTCACTAGACTGTCCAGTAGAAACCACTATATTCTGTCACTAGACTGTCCAGTAGAAACCACTATATTCTGTCACTAGACTGTCCAGTAGAAACCACTATATTCTGTCACTAGACTGTCCAGTAGAAACTACTCTATTCTGTCCAGTAGAAACCACTACATTCTGTCACTAGACTGTCCAGTAGAAACCACTATATTCTGTCACTAGACTGTCCAGTAGAAACCACTATATTCTGTCACTAGACTGTCCAGTAGAAACCACTATATTCTCTCACTAGACTGTCCAGTAGAAACTACTCTATTCTGTCCAGTAGAAACCACTACATTCTGTCACTAGACTGTCCAGTAGAAACCACTATATTCTGTCACTAGACTGTCCAGTAGAAACCACTATATTCTGTCACTAGACTGTCCAGTAGAAACCACTATATTCTGTCACTAGACTGTCCAGTAGAAACCACTATATTCTGTCACTAGACTGTCCAGTAGAAACCACTATATTCTGTCACTAGACTGTCCAGTAGAAACCACTATATTCTGTCACTAGACTGTCCAGTAGAAACCACTATATTCTGTCACTAGACTGTCCAGTAGAAACCACTATATTCTGTCACTAGACTGTCCAGTAGAAACTACTATATTCTGTCACTAGACTGTCCAGTAGAAACCACTATATTCTGTCACTAGACTGTCCAGTAGAAACCACTACATTCTGTCACTAGACTGTCCAGTAGAAACCACTATATTCTGTCACTAGACTAGGGCTGGGCTCTCATGTTTAGTTCGTTGCGTCGCAAATCACACTCTTTACATCGATCTTTTCTTCGTCAATTTGACGTCGGCTTTGCGTTCCAAAAAAATGCAAACAAACATGGAGGAGAGTGAACGTGACACGGAGCCCGTACCTATAAGAGGAGCTACTTCGGTCGCATGGACGTTGTTTGGGTATGAAAGGACACAGACCAGAAAACCGTCCTAGGCAAAATATGCCGCAGGCCGGTCCTGACAACAGGCTCAAACACCACTAACCTCTTTTACCACCTAAGCAAGAATCATGTGAAACAGTACGGAGAGAGTCTACGGATGAGACACAAAAAAAGTACAGTCGAGTGCTCAAAACAAACCCCCGACTCAGACGTTGCAGGAGGCTGGCCCACGGCACAGCACATGGCAAAGAACCACGGAGATGGAAGGAGATAACAGCTGCTGTCACAACTAACATCTGCAAAGACATGGCCCCAATTTACACGGTCGAGAAACTGGGATTTAGTGAGTTGAAGCAAACACTCGAACCAAAGTAACAAATGCAAATTCCTTTTATTTGTTGAGTATAATTCTAAATGTAATAAGAAATAGGCCTCTACATGCGGTCATTTTATATAAAAGATATATTCATTGAATTTACAGAAAATGTGTATATCGTAATACATATCGTTATCGGGATATGAAATGGCCTATATAGGGATATGATACGCTAGACTGTCCAGTAGAAACCTACACTATCCTCCAGTAGAAACCTACACTATCCTCCAGTAGAAACCTACACTATCCTCCAGTAGAAACCTACACTATCCTCCAGTAGAAACCTACACTATCCTCCAGTAGAAACCTACACTATCCTCCAGTAGAAACCTACACTATCCTCCAGTAGAAACCTACACTATCCTCCAGTAGAAACCTACACTATCCTCCAGTAGAAACCTACACTATCCTCCAGTAGAAACCTACACTATCCTCCAGTAGAAACCTACACTAACCTCCAGTAGAAACCTACACTATCCTTCAGTAGAAACCTACACTATCCTCCAGTAGAAACCTACACTATCCTCCAGTAGAAACCTACACTATCCTCCAGTAGAAACCTACACTATCCTCCAGTAGAAACCTACACTATCCTCCAGTAGAAACCTACACTATCCTCCAGTAGAAACCTACACTATCCTTCAGTAGAAACCTACACTATCCTCCAGTAGAAACCTACACTATCCTCCAGTAGAAACCACTATATTCTGTCACTAGACTGTCCAGTAGAAACCACTATATTCTGTCACTAGACTGTCCAGTAGAAACCACTATATTCTGTCACTAGACTGTCCAGTAGAAACTACTATATTCTGTCCAGTAGAAACCACTACATTCTGTCACTAGACTGTTCAGTAGAAACCACTATATTCTGTCACTAGACTGTCCAGTAGAAACCACTATATTCTGTCACTAGACTGTTCAGTAGAAACCACTATATTCTGTCACTAGACTGTTCAGTAGAAACCACTATATTATGTTACTAGACTGTCCAGTAGAAACCACTATATTATGTTACTAGACTGTCCAGTAGAAACCAATATATATGCTACCAGACTCGCCAAGTTGAAACCACTGTATTCTGCCTCGCCCTACTAGAATTCAAATGTCTGCTGATGATCTGGTGCTTCTGTCCCCAACCAAGGAGGGCCTACAGCAGCACCTAGATCTGTCCCCAACCAAGGAGGACCTACAGCAGCACCTAGATCTGTCCCCAACCAAGGAGGGCCTACAGCAGCACCTAGATCTGTCCCCAACCAAGGAGGACCTACAGCAGCACCTAGATCTGTCCCCAACCAAGGAGGACCTACAGCAGCACCTAGATCTGTCCCCAACCAAGGAGGACCTACAGCAGCACCTAGATCTTCTGCACAGATTCTGTCAGACCTGGGCCCTGACAGTAAATCTCAGTAAGACATAAATAATGGTGTTCCAAAAAAGGTCCAGTTGCCAGGACAACAAATACAAATTCCAACTAGACACCGTTGCCCTAGAGCACACAAAAAAATACCTTGGCCTAAACATCAGCGCCACGGGTAACTTCCACAAAGCTGTGAACGATCTGAGAGACAAGGCAAGAAGGGCCTTCTATGCCATCAAAGGGAACGTATAATTTGACATCCCAATTAGGTTCTGGATACAAATATTTGAATCAGTTATAGAACCCATTTCCCTTTATGATTGTGAGGTCTGGGGTCCGCTCACCAACCCAAGAATTCACAAAATGGGACAAACACTAGGTTGAGAGACTGCATGCAGAATTCTGCAAAAACATCCTCGGTGAAAAACAGAAAATAATGCAGAATTAGGACGATACCCACTAATGATCAAAATCCAGAAAAGAGCCGTTAAATTCTACAACCACCTAAAAGGAAGTGATTCCCAAACCTTCCATAACAAAGCCATCACCGACAGAGAGATGAACCTGGAGAAGAGTTCCCTAAACAAACTGGTCCTGGGACTCTGTTCACAAACACAAACAGAATACCTGACCACTGTGACTGACCCAACATTTAAGGAAGGCTTTGATTATGTACAGACTCAGTGAGCATAGCCTTGCTATTGAGAAAGGCAGACATGGCTCTCAAGAGAAGACAGGCTATGTGTTCACTGCCCAACAAAATGAGTTGGAAACTGAGCTGCACTTCCTAACCTCCTGCCCAATGTATGACCATATTAGAGAGACATATTTCCCCCAGATCACACAGATCCACAAAGATTTTTTTTTTTTAATCAAATTTTGATAAACTCCCATATCTACTGGGTGAAATACCACAGTTTTCCATCACAGCAGCAAGATTTGTGACCCGTTGCCACAAGAAAAGGGCAACCAGTGAAGAACAAACACCATTGTAAATACAACCCATATTTATGCTTATTTATTTTATTTTTTTGTACTTGAACTATTTGCAAACCCACTGGCTCCAGGACATCAACAAGTCTCTACCTAAGACATATCTTATCGCCTTATCTCAGCTCACCGGTCACCATAGCAGCACCCACCTGTAGCACGCGCTCCAGCAGGTATATCTCACTGGTCGCCCCCAAAACCAACACCTCCTTTGCCCTTTCCTTCCAGTTCTCTGCTGCCAATGACTGGAACGAATTGCAAAAATCACTGAAGCTGGAGACTCATATCTCCCTCACTAGCTTTAAGCACCAGCTGTCAGAGCAGCTCACAGATCACTGCACCTGTACATAGCCCATCTGTAAACAGCCCATCCAACTACCTCATCCCCATACTGTATTTATTTATTTTGCTCCTTTGCACCACAGTATCTCTAATTGCACATTCATCTTCTGCACATCAATCATTCCAGTGTTTAATTGCTATATTGTAATTACTTCGCCACCATGGCCTATTTATTGCCTCACCTCCATTATCCTACCTCATTTGCACTGTATATATACTGTTACATTTGTAATGTTTACTGTTATTTTTCTTCAGTTTTGTCAATTATCTATTTCACTGCCCTGGCAACGTTAGCATATGTTTGAG
>NC_060185.1:3555198-3577698 GCF_021184085.1 Oncorhynchus gorbuscha
ACGATAACAGCTGAAAACTCTTTCGGGAGGTAGAAGGGTCGGCACTTGACCATCGGGTATTCCAAGACTAGTAAACAATGTGTGGAGACTTCGACAGCGCACGAGGCATACCCCTCCCCCTCTCGATGTCCCTGAATTCAATGTCCTGTCTGCTTGGTGAATGTTTCAGAAAAGCAGAGAACATTGCCGTTACGAGAGGTTGCAAAGCCGTGATCAGAGGTCTTCCATCTTATTATCGTGTGACTGTATATTAGCCAGTAGAATGCAGTAGAATGCAGTAGAATGCAGTAGAATGCAGTGAGGAGGTGGCCGGTTTTCCCTTTGCCTTTATCTCACCAGGGCTTCCCATCTCCTGCCTCTTTTTCGTCTGCGTTTCTTCTTGGGTAGCCTGAAATTTGGGTCAGGATTACACACAAAAAAAGCCAAAGGCAGATGAGTCAAAGTTGAAGCCAGAATTGAGGTTAGTAACTGCCGATCTAATGTTCAAAAGTTTTTGTCAATCATAAGAAATTATAGCAGATACATTTAGTGCAGGAAAATAAGTGGAGAAATCTCAACAGGATCTCGCAAGAGGCTACTATCTTCTTTATTTCCAATATAATTTCAAAAGAGAACACTCTATAGTGCACTTTTTTTGACAAGAACCCTATGCACTCTATAGGGAATAGAGTGCCGTTTAGGATACCACCCTAAGAGATCCTAGTTTATGAGCTTTTCATTACAGGAACCTTGTTGAGGCTGTTACAACAGCTTTTCCATATATACAGTGCCTTGCGAAAGTATTCGGCCCCTTTGCGACCTTTTGCCACATTTCAGGCTTCAAACATAAATATGTAAAACTGTATTTTTTTGTGAAGAATCAGCAAACAAGTGAGACACACTCATGAAGTGGAACGACATTTATTGGATATTTCAAACTTCTTTTAACAAATCAAAAACTGAAAAATTGGGCGTGAAAAATTACTCAGCCCCTTTACTTTCAGTGCAGCAAACTCTCCAGAAGTTCAGTGAGGATCTCTGAATGATCCAATGTTGACCTAAATGACTAATAATGATAAATACAATCCACCTGTGTGTAATCAAGTCTCCGTATAAATGCACCTGCACTGTGATAGTCTCAGAGGTCCGTTAAAAGCGCAGAGAGCATCATGAAGAACAAGGAACACACCAGGCAGGTCCGAGATACTGTTGTGAAGAAGTTTAAAGCCGGATTTGGATACAAAAAGATTTCCCAAGCTTTAAACATCCCAAGGAGCACTGTGCAAGCGATAATATTGAAATGGAAGGAGTATCAGACCACTGCAAATCTACCAAGACCTGGCCGTCCCTCTAAACTTTCAGCTCATACAAGGAGAAGACAGATCAGAGATGCAGCCAAGAGGCCCATGGTCACTCTGGATGAACTGCAGAGATCTACAGCTGAGGTGGGAGACTCTGTCCATAGGACAACAATCAGTCGTATATTGCACAAATCTGGCCTTTATGGAAGAGTGGCAAGAAAGCCATTTCTTAAAGATATCCATAAAAAGTGTCGTTTAAGGTTTGCCACAAGCCACCTGGGAGTCACACCAAACAGTGGAAGAAGGTGCTCAGGTCAGATGAAACCAAAATTGAACTTTTTGGCAACAATGCAAAACGTTATGTTTGGCGTAAAAGCAACACAGCTCATCACCCTGAACACACCATCCCCACTGTCAAACATGGTGGTGGCAGCATCATGGTTTGGGCCTGCTTTTTTTCAGCAGGGACAGGGAAGATGGTTAAAATTGATGGGAAGATGGATGGAGCCAAATACAGGACCATTCTGGAAGAGAACCTGATGGAGTCTGCAAAAGACCTGAGACTGGGACGGAGATTTGTCTTCCAACAAGACAATGATCCAAAACAGAAAGCAAAATCTACAATGGAATGGTTAAAAAATAAACATATCCAGGTGTTAGAATGGCCAAGTCAAAGTCCAGACCTGAATCCAATCGAGAATCTTGTGGAAAGAACTGAAAACTGCTGTTCACAAATGCTCTCCATCCAACCTCACTGAGCTCGAGCTGTTTTGCAAGGAGGAATGGGAAAAAATTTCAGTCTCTCGAAGTGCAAAACAGATAGAGACATACCCCAAGCGACTTACAGCTGTAATCGCAGCAAAAGGTGGCGCTACAAAGTATTAACTTAAGGGGGCTGAATAATTTTGCACGCCCAATTTTTCAGTTTTTGATTTGTTAAAAAAGTCTGAAATATCCAATAAATGTCGTTCCACTTCATGATTGTGTCCCACTTGTTGTTGATTCTTCACAAAAAAATACAGTTTTATATCTTTATGTTTGAAGCCTAAAAATGTGGCAAAAGGTCGCAAAGTTCAAGGGGGCCGAATACTTTCGCAAGGCACTGTGTATATATATATATATAATTTTTTAAAACCTGGGATGGAAATCAGATCGAAATGAAATTGATCATTTAGTCTTAGACTCCAATCGCCCATTGTTTAGTGACCTCATTTCATAATAGACTTCGTCCAAAAAAATAAAGTTAAAATATAAAGTTGCCCATATCAACCATTTCGTCACTCCTCTTTAGATTTTTATGGGAACAAAGCTAGAAAATGTATGAATTTCTTAGTTAATACAAAGAGGCACCCGTTGTTGCAGTTTGATTAATATGTTTAAAATGTGTTTATTCCCTACACGCCCTGATGAATGCAATGTAACAACAACGTGCTTCACCCGTCAACCGTCGCCGACAAATGATTTCTCTCCTTGGAAGTAACGTTCTCCCCTGTTCATTTCACTGACTACATCAAATCCATCTTCAAACTCTAAACCCTTTTCTCTCCTGTGGAAGTAACGTTCTCCCCTGTTCATTTCACTGACTACATCAAATCCATCTTCAAACTCTAAACCCTTTTCTCTCCTGTGGAAGTAACGTTCTCCCCTGTTCATTTCACTGACCACATCAAAGCCATCTTCAAACTCTAAACCCTTTTCTCTCCTGTGGAAGTAACGTTCTCCCCTGTTCATTTCACTGACCACATCAAAGCCATCTTCAAACTCTAAACCCTTTTCTCTCCTGTGGAAGTAACATTCTCCCCTGTTCATTTCACTGACCACATCAAAGCCATCTTCAAACTCTAAACCCTTTTCTCTCCTTTTTTATTTATTTTTATTTTGGCTCAAAAAATATGCTCTGGCTCCTGGTAGTCAGAGGAATGTTTACCCTACTGACACGTTGTATATTTGGATGAGTCCTTTACAGGATTCAAGCTGACAGGTTCTGAGAGGAAGTGTTGTTAGATTGATTAGAAGTGATGCCTTGTTGACAGCAGAAGGAGAAGGCGATCGATGCCGTTACCCGTGGTGACACGTGGATGAGATCTGGCATGCAAAGTCTCATCCGGACTTGATTAGTGCAGGGTCAGTTAAAGGTTCAGGTTGCATCACAAATGCCACCCTATTCCCTGCACAGTGCACTATTTTTGACCAGAATCCTAGTCAAAAGTAGGGTACTATATAGGGAGTAGGGTGGCGTTTGTGAAGCAAACTGAATCCGTCACGGCTGGGTTCTCAGTTACACCATGGTAAAGACAATATTTAGCAAATTCGTACTTTTCTGTTCATAATCAGCATATTTATGGTTATTGCATTTCACTATACTTCTAGACAGCTGTTGACTGTGCTTGTCAAATACAAAAAGAAATATAATGAGCCAATATTTTTTCCTCCACAATGTAGATCTACTTTCAATCTATTTTTAGATAACGTTTATAGCTGTGTTAATTTCTGCTGTGATACTGTAGCACATTAGCTGACACATTTATGCTGTATTGAATTTCATTCCTGTAATTTCATTCCTGTATTTATGCTGTATTGAATTTCATTCCTGTATTGTTCTCAGAATCCAATCTTATCGTGTTCGTCAGGTAGACAGTTTCCAGCAGGTATAGAAGGTTGCAGATAAATGCTGATGTTTCTAGTTCCATTAACAATGCTAATCAATAATCAATAATAATTCTAATCAAAACGAACAAGGAGTGATAAACTGATATGAACACTGTTAGATATACAGGAGTGATAAACTGATATGTTCACAGTAAGATATACAATATACATCAGGAACATGTTGACTGTATTTACAAATATATTTCTATAATGTGGATAGCGTCTTGGTCGGCGCATAAACAGATAAGAAGACAAAACAAATGGAAATGAACAGATAAGAAGACAAAACAAATGGAAATAAACTGATAAGAAGACAAAACAAATGGAAATAAACTGATAAGAAGACAAAACAAATGGAAATAAACTGATAAGAAGACAAAACAAATGGAAATAAACTGATAAGAAGACAAAACAAATGGAAATGAACAGATAAGAAGACAAAATAAAGGGAAATAAATTAGGTAATTATTTCTATTATAATGTACTGTCAAGCCATGTTAAATAAAATAAAAAGACTTGCTACTTTAAACACTCTGTCGTTACAGTGCCATAGTGTCTGCAGCAGGATGACGTCTGTGTTCGTCTGTATCCTACCAGCAGCAGCCCAGTGTTATTCTGCTGTACAGCTGACTAGATCCTGCTAAGGCTCATCTGATTTCACTTCCCCGGGGTGCAGTTGCTGTAGCAGATTCATGCAATTAAGGTTTTTCATCCCAAATGGCACCCTATTCCCTATTTTAGTGCGCTACTTTTGACCAGGGCACCACAACGCTCTAGTCAAAAAAAGCGGAGCACTATATAGGGAATAGGGTGGCGTTTGGGTGTCAACATTAAACCTATTGAAGAGGAAGACACTCACATCCATGGCAGCTCTATCTCTTAACTCAATCAGAAGCTACACTTAAAACAGTGACAGCTAAAGAGGTCATGGATCTCAACAAATGATCTTGTTAACGATTTGTTGATGTTACACACACCCTTAACACATTAACGGACAGAGGCGGCCACTGAAAGATGTCGACGTAGCGCCAGCAAGCTGGACACAAACACAGAGCACCAGTGATGGGTTTCAGGATGTGATACAGCTGTGTCCTGAAGATGATTGGTTATAGTGGAGTAGGAGGAGGGGTTATAGAGCTGTGTACTGAAGATGATTGGTTAAAGTGGAGTAGGAGGAGGGGTTATAGAGCTGTGTACTGAAGATGATTGGTTATAGTGGAGTAGGAGGAGGGGTTATAGAGCTGTGTACTGAAGATGATTGGTTAAAGTGGAGTAGGAGGAGGGGTTATAGAGCTGTGTACTGAAGATGATTGGTTAAAGTGGAGTAGGAGGAGGGGTTATAGAGCTGTGTACTGAAGATGATTGGTTATAGTGGAGTAGGAGGAGGGGTTATAGAGCTGTGTACTGAAGATGATTGGTTAAAGTGGAGTAGGAGGAGGGGTTATAGAGCTGTGTACTGAAGATGTTTGGTTGTAGTGGAGTAGGAGGAGGGGTTATATAGCTGTGTCCTGAAGATGATTGGTTATAGTGGAGTGGGAGGAGGGGTTATAGAGCTGTGTACTGAAGATGATTGGTTATAGTGGAGTAGGAGGAGGGGTTATAGAGCTGTGTACTGAAGATGATTGGTTAAAGTGGAGTAGGAGGAGGGGTTATATAGCTGTGTACTGAAGATGATTGGTTATAGTGGAGTGGGAGGAGGGGTTATAGAGCTGTGTACTGAAGATGATTGGTTATAGTGGAGTAGGAGGAGGGGTTATAGAGCTGTGTACTGAAGATGATTGGTGATAGTGGAGTGGGAGGAGGGGTTATATAGCTGTGTACTGAAGATGATTGGTTATAGTGGAGTAGGAGGAGGGGTTATAGAGCTGTACTGAAGATGATTGGTGATAGTGGAGTGGGAGGAGGGGTTATATAGCTGTGTACTGAAGATGATTGGTTATAGTGGAGTAGGAGGAGGCGTTATATAGCTGTGTACTGAAGATGATTGGTTATAGTGGAGTAGGAGGAGGGGTTATAGAGCTGCGTACTGAAGATGATTGGTTATAGTGGAGTGGGAGGAGGGGTTATAGAGCTGTGTACTGAAGATGATTGGTTATAGTGGAGTAGGAGGAGGGGTTATAGAGCTGTGTACTGAAGATGATTGGTTATAGTGGAGTAGGAGGAGGGGTTATATAGCTGTGTACTGAAGATGATTGGTTAAAGTGGAGTAGGAGGAGGGGTTATAGAGCTGTGTACTGAAGATGATTGGTTATAGTGGAGTAGGAGGAGGGGTTATATAGATGTGTACTGAAGATGATTGGTTATAGTGGAGTGGGAGGAGGGGTTATAGAGCTGTGTACTGAAGATGATTGGT
This sequence comes from Oncorhynchus gorbuscha, assembly GCF_021184085.1. Classification (NCBI taxonomy): domain Eukaryota; kingdom Metazoa; phylum Chordata; class Actinopteri; order Salmoniformes; family Salmonidae; genus Oncorhynchus; species Oncorhynchus gorbuscha. Next base: position 3,561,481 of record NC_060185.1, read on the forward strand.
TATAGTGGAGTAGGAGAAAGGGGGTTATATAGCTGTGTACTGAAGATGATTGGTTATAGTGGAGTAGGAGGAGGGGTTATATAGCTGTGTACTGAAGATGATTGGTTATAGTGGAGTAGGAGGAGGTGTTATAGAGCTGTGTACTGAAGATGATTGGTTATAGTGGAGTAGGAGGAGGGGTTATATAGCTGTGTACTGAAGATGATTGGTTATAGTGGAGTAGGAGGAGGGGTTATATAGCTGTATACTGAAGATGATTGGTTATAGTGGAGTAGGAGGAGGGGTTATATAGCTGTATACTGAAGATGATTGGTTATAGTGGAGTAGGAGGAGGGGTTATATAGCTGTGTACTGAAGATGATTGGTTATAGTGGAGTGGGAGGAGGGGTTATATAGCTGTGTACTGAAGATGATTGGTTATAGTGGAGTAGGAGGAGGGGTGTTCCGTTCTTTCCAGATTAACAGACAGAAGAAAAGAGAAAGCTGACTGACAAGCAACACACTCACTGACACACACCAGGACATCCTGGACATCTCCTCGAAAAGGTGCTTGCGGAAGGAAGGCTTGAAACATCATCAAAGCCCCGATTCGTTCAATCCCTGAAGAGACCTCCGTTAACCGTCTGCCCGACTCTTCAGGGATTGTAAGGTTAACGGAGGTCTGATAACAACAGGCTCAGGGACAGTTTCTATCTACAATCCCTGAAAAGTCGGGCAGACGGTTAACGGAGGTCTGATAACAACAGGCTCAGGGACAGTTTCTATCTACAATCCCTGAAGAGTCGGGTAGACGGTTAACGGAGGTCTGATAACAACAGGCTCAGGGACAGTTTCTATCTACAATCCCTGATCTCTACTGGACATAATAACATGTTCTCTACTGGACATAATAACATGTTCTCTACTGGACATAGTAACATGTTCTCTACTGGACATAATAACATGTTCTCTACTAGACATAATAACATGTTCTCTACTGGACATAATAACATGTTTCCTACTGGACATAATAACATGTTCTCTACTGGACATAATAACATGTTCTCTACTGGACATAATACCATGTTCTCTACTGGACATAATAACATGTTCTCTACTGGACATAATAACATGTTCTCTACTGGACATAATAACATGTTTCCTACTGGACATAATAACATGTTCTCTACTGGACATAATAACATGTTCTCTACTGGACATAATAACATGTTCTCTACTAGACATAATAACATGTTCTCTACTGGACATAATAACATGTTTCCTACTGGACATAATAACATGTTCTCTACTGGACATAATAACATGTTCTCTACTGGACATAATACCATGTTCTCTACTGGACATAATAACATGTTCTCTACTGGACATAATAACATGTTCTCTACTGGACATAATAACATGTTTCCTACTGGACATAATAACATGTTCTCTACTGGACATAATAACATGTTCTCTACTGGACATAATAACATGTTCTCTACTGAACATAATAACATGTTCTGGACATAATAACATGTTCTCTACTGGACATAATAACATGTTCTCTACTGGAAATAACCACATGTTCTTTACTGGACGTAATTAACATGTTCTCTACTGGACATAATAACATGCTATCTACTGGACATAATAACATGTTCTCTACTGGACATAATAACATGTTCTCTACTGGACATAATAACATGTTCTCTACTGGACATAATAACATGTTCTGGACATAATAACATGTTCTCTACTGGACATAATAACATGTTCTCTACTGGACATAATAACATGTTCTCTACTGGACATAATAACATGTTCTCTACTGGACATAATAACATGTTCTCTACTGGACATAATAACATGTTCTCTACTGGACATAATAACATGTTCTCTACTGGACATAATAACATGTTCTCTACAGGACATAATAACATGTTCTCTGCTGGACATAATAACATGTTCTCTACTGGACATAATAACATGTTCTCTACTGGACATAATAACATGTTCTGGACATAATAACATGTTCTCTACTGGACATAATAACATGTTCTCTTCTGGTGTCCCTGGTTCGCCAGCACAGCCCAGTGTGGGCTATTCCAGGTTGGGCGGGCTCGGTGCTCAAGAGCTCCAGTGCGCCTGCACGGTCCGGTCTATCCAGTGCCACCTCCACGCAGCAGCCCTCCGGTGGCTCTCTGTCTCCTCCCTACAGGTGCTCCAATCTGTCCTGAGCTACCATCTCCCATCTGTCCTGAGCTGCCAGAGTCTCCCGTCTGTCCTGAGCTTCCAGAGTCTCCCGTCTGTCCTGAGCTTCCAGAGTCTCCCGTCTGTCCTGAGCTGCCAGAGTCTCCCGTCTGTCCTGAGCTGCCAGAGTCTCCCGTCTGTCCTGAGCTGCCAGAGTCTCCCGTCTGTCCTGAGCTGCCAGAGTCTCCCGTCTGTCCTGAGCTGCCAGAGTCTCCCGTCTGTCCTGAGCCGCCAGTCTCCCGTCTATTCTGAGCCACCAGATTCTCCCGTCTGTCCTGAGACGCCAGAGTCTCCCGGTCTGTCCTGAGCCGCCAGAGTCTCCCGGTCTGTCCTGAGCCGCCAGAGTCTCCCGTCTGTCCTGAGCCGCCAGAGTCTCCCGTCTGTCCTGAGCCGCCAGAGTCTCCCGTCTGTCCTGAGCCGCCAGAGTCTCCCGGTCTGTCCTGAGCCGCCAGAGCCTCCCGTCTGTCCTGAGCCGCCAGAGTCTCCCGTCTGTCCTGAGTCGCCAGAGTCTCCCTTCTGTCCTGAGCTGCCGGAGTCTCCTGCCCGTCCGGCGCTGCCGGAATCTCCCGTCCATTCGGGGCCCATGGCTAGGGTCCCCAGTCAGAGGTCAGCGGTGAGGGTTGCCGCTCGTAAGACGCCACATGGGAGGTTGAGGAGGCGGACAAAAACTGTGGTGAAGTGGGGTCCACGTCCCGCGCCAGAGCTGCCACTGCGGACAGACACCCACCCAGACCCTCCCCTATAGGTTTAGGTTTTGCGGCCGCACCTTTTTTTTGGGGGGGGGGGGGGGTGGGGTACTGTCACGTTCTGACCTTTATTTCCTTTGTTTTGTCTTTATTTAGTATGGTCAGGTCGTGAGTTGGGGTGGGCAGTCTATGTTTGTTTTTCTATGTTGGGTTTTGTGTTCAGTCTAGTATGGTTCTCAATCAGAGGCAGGTGTCATTAGATGTCTCTGATTGAGAATTATACTTAGGTAGCCTGGGTTTCACTGTTGGTTTGGGGGTGTTTGTTTCCGTGTGAGTGTTTGGGCCACACGGTACAGTTTCGGTTTTCGTTTTCATCAAATCGTTTATTGTTTTGTATTTCTTATCACTCTGCATCTTGGTCCGATCCGTACTCTTCTTCAGACGAAGATGAAATCTGCCGTTACAATTGGACTGCATTGGTAGGAGAAGGAGAAGGTATACTATTGGACTGTATTGGTAGGAGAAGGAGAAGGTATACTATTGGACTGTATTGGTAGGAGAAGGAGAAGGTATACTATTGGACTGAATTGGTAGGAGAAGGTATACTATTGGATTGTGTTGGTAGGAGAAGGAGAAGGTATACTATTGGACTGTATTGGTAGGAGAAGGTATACTATTGGACTGTATTGGTAAGAGAAGGAGAAGGTATACTATTGGACTGTATTGGTAGGAGAAGGTATACTATTGGATTGTGTTGGTAGGAGAAGGTATACTATTGGACTGTATTGGTAGGAGAAGGTATACTATTGGACTGTATTGGTAGGAGAAGGTATACTATTGGACTGTATTGGTAGGAGAAGGAGAAGGTATACTATTGGACTGTATTGGTAGGAGAAGGTATACTATTGGATTGTGTTGGTAGGAGAAGGTATACTATTGGACTGTATTTTGGTAGGAGAAGGTATACTATTGGACTGTATTGGTAGGAGAAGGTATACTATTGGATTGTATTGGTAGGAGAAGGAGAAGGTATACTATTGGACTGTATTGGTAGGAGAAGGAGAAGGTATACTATTGGACTGTATTGGTAGGAGAAGGTATTCTATTGGACTGTATTGGTAGGAGAAGGAGAAGGTATAATATTGGACTGTATTGGTAGGAGAAGGTATACTATTGGACTGTATTGGTAGGAGAAGGTATACTATTGGACTGTATTGGTAGGAGAAGGAGAAGGTATACTATTGGACTGTATTGGTAGGAGAAGGTATACTATTGGATTGTGTTGGTAGGAGAAGGTATACTATTGGATTGTGTTGGTAGGAGAAGGTATACTATTGGATTGTATTGGTAGGAGAAGGAGAAGGTATACTATTGGACTGTATTGGTAGGAGAAGGAGAAGGTATACTATTGGACTGTATTGGTAGGAGAAGGTATACTATTGGATTGTGTTGGTAGGAGAAGGTATACTATTGGATTGTGTTGGTAGGAGAAGGTATACTATTGGATTGTATTGGTAGGAGAAGGAGAAGGTATACTATTGGACTGTATTGGTAGGAGAAGGTATACTATTGGATTGTATTGGTAGGAGAAGGTATACTATTGGATTGTATTGGTAGGAGAAGGTATACTATTGGACTGTATTGGTAGGAGAAGGTATACTATTGGACTGTATTGGTAGGAGAAGGTATACTATTGGATTGTGTTAGTAGGAGAAGGAGAAGGTATGCTATTGGACTGTATTGGTAGGAGAAGGTATAATATTGGATCTTTTAACATGACAGGTATGATACTGTATGTTTTAACAGGTATGATAATATATGTCTTAACAGGTATGATACTCTATGTCTTAACAGGTATAATAATCTGTCTTAACAGATATGATACTGTATGTCTTAACAGGTATGATACTCTATGTCTTAACAGGTATGATACTGTGTGTCATATCATGACAGGTATGATACTCTGTCTTAACAGGTATGATACTCTGTCTTAACAGGTATGATACTGTATGTCTTAACAGGTATGATACTGTATGTCTTAACAGGTATGATACTCTGTCAAACACGTATGATACTGTATGTCTTAACATGTATGATACTGTATGTCTAAACATGACAGGTATGATAGTCTGTCTTAACAGGTATGATACTCTGTCTTAACAGGTATGATACTCTGTCTTAACAGGTATGATACTGTATGTCCGGACAAACCTGGTCTCACTCTCTATAGTCCACTTCATTAAAAACAACGATTGATCTCGCAATTCACTTTTTTTTCCTAATTTACCAGCAGTGTCAACTCCGTCTGAATTCAGAAGACTATAATAGTGGACCACACTGTGTTTCATCAAATATCGTCTCCGAAATGTCGAGAGAAATGTTAAATCGGACGTTGTGGTGGTGACCCTCCATTTGCACTCTGAGAGAGAAACATACATTATTAATTGTCCATGTCTATGAATGAATGAATGCCTCACAGCCTCTCTGCGTTCCAAACGGTACCCTATGCCCTACCATTGTGCACTACCTTTTGACCACAGCCTTATATGCCCTGGTTAAATGTAGTGCACTATGTAGGGAATAGGGTGCCATCGGGCTCTGGTCAAATGTAGTGCACTATATATGGAATAGGGTAGTGCACGATATAGGGAATAGGGTGTCATTTGGAACGCAGGCCCTAAGTCCCTCCCAGAGAAAATTTCTAAGACGACAGAAAAAGAGATGAAGGTGGTCAAAGGTCAGGAAACTCCAATAAGAAATTGTGTCTCAGGTGGGACCCTATTCTCTACATATTGCAGTACTTTTGCCGAAAGCCCTATGGGCCCAGGTCAAAAGCAGTGCACTATATAGGGAATAGGGTGCCGTTTGGGATGCACCCTGAGAGAAATATATTCCAGGTTGTTAAAAACCAAAAAAAAAGCGTTGGGTTTCTTCTAAACTTTTAATTGGAAAGATTCATTAGGGAGATTAAATATCCCCAAATCATTAGCGCCTCAAAATGATGGTGTTTATTCTGCTTTTATGTGATTGAATGAAGCACATAGCCAATCTTTAGAGTAAATGATGGTGTTTATTCTGTTTTTATGTGATTGAATGAAGCACATAGCCAATCTTTAGAGTAAATGATGGTGTTTATTCTGCTTTTATGTGATTGAATGAAGCACATAGCCAATCATTAGAGTAAATGATGGTGTTTATTCTGTTTTTATGTGATTGAATGAAGCACATAGCCAATCTTTAGAGTAAATGATGGTGTTTATTCTGCTTTTATGTGATTGAATGAAGCACATAGCCAATCTTTAGAGTAAATGATGGTGTTTATTCTGCTTTTATGTGATTGAATGAAGCACATAGCCAATCTTTAGAGTAAATGATGGTGTTTATTCTGCTTTTATGTGATTGAATGAAGCACATAGCCAATCTTTAGAGTAAATGATGGTGTTTATTCTGCTTTTATGTGATTGAATGAAGCACATAGCCAATCTTTAGAGTAAATGATGGTGTTTATTCTGCTTTTATGTGATTGAATGAAGCACATAGCCAATCTTTAGAGTAAATGATGGTGTTTATTCTGCTTTTATGTGATTGAATGAAGCACATAGCCAATCTTTAGAGTAAATGATGATACAGTATACAAATGCAACATGTCTGAAATTATAATGAACCGTAGATTCAAATTTTAGATTTATCTGAACTAAAAACGGGTGAATATTGTACGGGATGTGTCCCAAGTGGAACCCTAGTTTCCTGTGCACTACATTTGACTAGAGTCCTATGGACCAAGTAAGCATGATACACAGTACATCTATGGAAGACGGTTCCATTTGGGACTAACTCAAACACTAAACACTCCTGACCTGTTTACCCTCAAATGATACAACTGACCAATTACAGCCAAAGAAAATGCTGCAACGGTTGTCAAGTAATGTTGTTAGGTTACGATTTCGGTTGAGAAAGACAAGGTCCATTCACTCATTCAAGGTCCTAAAGCTCGACTTATAATTTCCTACTTTTTATACGTAAAGCACAAGGTATCGACCAGTCTCCACAGATCCAAATTTGTTTGTACGCTCAGATGAGTCCTCTTTGATTACATTCTGTGAAAACAGAAGTTGGTCCTTCAGGAACCATCCACCACTGAATAAATAATGAACAGCATGGTGAAACAGAATGTATAATGGTGTAACAGAATGTATAATGGTGTAACAGAATGTATAATGGTGTAACATAATGTATAATGGTGAAACAGAATGTATAATGGTGTAACAGAATGTATAATGGTGAAACAGAATGTATAATGGTGAAACAGAATGTATAATGGTGTAACAGAATGTATCATGGTGTAACAGAATGTATACTGGTGAAACAGAATGTATAATGGTGTAACAGAATATATAATGGTGAAACAGAATGTATAATGGTGTAACAGAATGTATAATGGTGTAACAGAATGTATAATGGTGTAACAGAATGTATAATGGTGTAACAGAATGTATAATGGTGTAACAGAATGTATAATGGTGTAACAGAATGTATAATGGTGTAACAGAATGTATAATGGTGTAACAGAATGTATAATGGTGTAACAGAATGTATAATGGTGTAACAGAATGTATAATGGTGTAACAGAATGTATACTGGTGTAACAGAATGTATAATGGTGTAACAGAATGTATAATGGTGTAACAGAATGTATAATGGTGTAACAGAATGTATAATGGTGTAACAGAATGTATAATGGTGTAACAGAATGTATAATGGTGTAACAGAATGTATAATGGTGTAACAGAATGTATAATGGTGTAACAGAATGTATAATGGTGTAACAGAATGTATAATGGTGTAACAGAAGAATGTATAATGGTGTAACAGAATGTATAATGGTGTAACAGAATGTATAATGGTGTAACAGAATGTATAATGGTGTAACAGAATGTATAATGGTGTAACAGAATGTATAATGTAACAGAATGTAATGGTGTAACAGAATGTATAATGGTGTAACAGAATGTATACTGGTGTAACAGAATGTATAATGGTGTAACAGAATGTATAATGGTGTAACAGAATGTATAATGGTGTAACAGAATGTATAATGGTGTAACAGAATGTATAATGAACAGCATGGTGTAACAGAATGTATAATGAACAGCATGGTGTAACATAATGTATAGTGGTGTAACAGAATGTATAATGGTGTAACAGAATGTATAATGGTGTAACAGAATGTATAATGGTGTAACAGAATGTATAATGGTGTAACAGAATGTATAATGGTGAAACAGAATGTATAATGGTGTAACAGAATGTATAATGGTGTAACAGAATGTATAATGGTGTAACATAATGTATAATGGTGTAACAGTATGTATAATGAAAAGCCTGGTGTAACAGAATGTATAATGGTGTAACAGTATGTATAATGGTGTAACAGAATGTATAATGGTGTAACAGAATGTATAATGGTGTAACAGAATGTATAATGGTGTAACAGAATGTATAATGGTGTAACATAATGTATAATGGTGTAACAGTATGTATAATGAAAAGCCTGGTGTAACAGAATGTATAATGGTGTAACAGTATGTATAATGGTGTAACAGAATGTATAATGAACAGCATGTTGTAACATAATATATAATGGTGTAACAGAATGTATAATGAAAATCCTGGTGTAACAGAATGTATAATGGTGTAACAGTATGTATAATGGTGTAACAGAATGTATAATGAACAGCATGTTGTAACATAATATATAATGGTGTAACAGTATGTATAATGGTGTAACAGAATGTATAATGAAAAGCCTGGTGTAACAGAATGTATAATGAAAAGCCTGGTGTAACAGAATGTTGGCTCAGAACGTAGGCCTAGGAGATGTATTGGCTCAGAACGTAGACAGTGGCTCTCTGCACTTTCACCGGATGTTTGTTTGAGACAAGGCATTTCTGACCATAACGCGCCAATGTAAACTGAGATTTTTATATATAAATATGAACTTTATTGAACAAAACATACATGCATTGTTTAACAGGAAGTCCTATGAGTGCCATCTGATGAAGATCATCAAAGGTTAGTGATTCATTTTATCTCTATTTCTGCTTTTTGTGACTCCTCTCGTTGACTGGAAAAATGGCTGTATGGTTTTGTCACGCCTTGGTCTTAGTATTTTGTGTTTTCTTTAATTATTTGTTCAGGCCAGGGTGTGACATGGGGTTATTATATTTTCGAATTGGGGTTTGTAGTATTTGGGATCGCGGCTTAGTAGGGGTGTTGTATAGGCTTGGCTGCCTAAGGTGGTTCTCAATGTCTCTGATTGGGAACCGTATTTAGGTAGCCGTGGTTTCACTGTGTATTTTGTGGGTGATTGTTCCTGTCTCTGTGTAGTTTCACCAGATAGGCTGTAATTAGGTTTCACGTTCCGTTTGTTGTTTTGTATTTTGTATAGTTACTTCATGTGTCACTTTTTCCATTAAAGTGATGAGTAACCACCACGCTGCATTTCGGTCCGACTCTCTTTCTACAAACGAAGAAGGACGTTACAGGTTTTCTGTGACTAGGTGCTGACCTAACATAATTGCATGGTGTGCTTTTGCAGATCTACTGTGGTTAGATTTACAAGAAGTGTATCTTTAAAATGGTGGATAATACTTGTATGTTTGATACATTTTTATTATGGTATTTCTGTTGTTTTGAATTTGACGCCCTGCGATTTCACTGGCTGTTGTCGAGGTGGGACGCTACCGTCCCACTTGTACCAGAGAGGTTAAAGAGCTCACACAAACCATTGCCTGCTGGATGGTAGGGTCTGGTGTGGCTCTTGGCTATCCCATACAGCTTACAGAGTTCCTTGATAAGCTGCGAAAGCTCGAAATTGGTGCCCTGATCTGAGTGAGAACGGACTGGACAGCCAAAGGTTTGGTTCACAGTGCGCCAGAGGATCTTGGCTGTAGGTGGTGCAGACTGGTCGGTGAGCACAAGAGCATACTGAAATCAATCTGAAGACGGGTCAAATTTCAGAAAGTCCATTGGAAAAAGTTTACCCCCTCTAGGTCACCCCCTCCAGGTCACTCCCTCCAGGTCTCCTAGGTCTACCTTCTGAGCCAGTACATCTCCCAGGCCTACGTTCTGAGTTAAAACATCTCCTAGGCCTAAAACGTGTGTTGTCACAGTCTGGGTTCCAATTGAGCTTGTGCCTCCTCTTTCTATCTTGTCTTGGGGGGGGGTGCATTTGTGTCCCAATGCATGTGAAGTCCTTCACAAAGCAGCGATAGTATCCCAAGAACCCAAGGAAGGACTACATTTCCCAGAGAGTTTATGGCTTCTTCCAGTCCTTCACTGCACGCACCTTGTCCTGGTCAGGCACTACCCCCCTTCTGACACCTAGTGGCCCAAGTAGTTTACCTGGGTTTTGGCTTCAGGCCATACTGGGCATGTCCGGTGGCCATACTGGGCGTGTCCGGTGGCCATACTGGGCGTGTCCGGTGGCCATACTGGGCGTGTCCGGTGGCCATACTGGGCGAGTCCGGTGGCCATATTGGGCGTGTCCGGTGGCCATACTGGGCGTGTCCGGTGGCCATATTGGGCGAGTCCGGTGGCCATATTGGGCGTGTCCGGTGGCCATACTGGGCGTGTCCGGTGGCCATACTGGGCGTGTCCGGTGGCCATATTGGGCGAGTCCGATGGCCATACTGGTCGTGTCCGGTGGCCATACTGGGCGTGTCCGGTGGCCATACTGAGAGAGTCCGGTGGCCATACTGAGAGAGTCCAGTGGCCATACTGGGCGTGTCCGGGGGCCTTACTGGGCGGGTCCGGTGGCCATACTGGGCAAGTCTTGAAAACGCCATCTTTGTAGGAGGTGGCCTGTGGTTCAACCTCGGGCCAATCAAATCCCTGTTGCCTTGGCAAACTCGGACACAGCTGATGCCATATGCGTTCCAATTGCCTTCGTCAGGATAGAGGGAGGGATAGAGACAGAGGATATGCAGTGAGATGTATAAGTCTACTTGTGCATAGTACCTCTGAACTCCTGCGCTCGGCAAGGCGAGTTTGTAAACCACTCAAGATTTGTGATTCCTTAATTTGAACCATTGAACTTTAATAACCTTCTAAAAAAACTGCGTAATAAACTGAAAAAAAATTGTAATTCTGTTTTCGTTTGATATGTTTCCATGGCCTTTATACCCAGTTCAAGTCTTTATTGGCTTTGTCCTATCCATGTCACACTAGTCTACACTGAGATGTTCTGTGGCTGCACCTCCAGATGCTACACAATGCAGGTTGGAAAATATTCTGGAAGGAAGAGAGGGAGGCATAGAGGGAGGGAGAGGGAGGCATAGAGGGAGGGATAGTGAGAGGGATAGAGACAGAGGGAGGGATAGAGGCATAGAGGGAGGGATAGAGGGAGGGATAGAGAGAGGGATAGAGGGATAGAGGGAGGGATAGAGGGAGGGATAGAGGGAGGGATAGAGGGATAGAGGGAGGGATAGAGGGAGGGATAGAGGGAGGGATAGAGAGAGGGATAGAGGGATAGAGGGAGGGATAGAGACAGAGGGAGGCATAGAGGGAGGGAGAGGGAGGCATAGAGGGAGGGATAGTGAGAGGGATAGAGACAGAGGGAGGGATAGATGGAGGGATAGAGACAGAGGGAGGGATAGTGAGAGGGATAGAGAGAGTGATAGAGACAGAGGGAGGGATAGAGGGAGGGATAGAGACAGAGGGAGGGATAGTGAGAGGGATAGAGAGAGGGATAGAGACAGAGGGAGGGATAGAGGGAGGGATAGAGACAGAGGGAGGGATAGTGAGAGGGATAGAGAGAGTGATAGAGACAGAGGGAGGGATAGAGGGAGGGATAGAGACAGAGGGAGGGATAGAGGGAGGGATAGAGACAGAGGGAGGGATAGTGAGAGGGATAGAGACAGAGGGAGGGATAGAGGGAGGGATAGAGGGAGGGATAGAGACAGAGGGAGGGATAGTGAGAGGGATAGTGAGAGGGATAGAGGGAGGGATAGTGAGAGGGATAGAGACATAGAGGGAGGGATAAGAGGGAGGGATAGAGACAGAGGGAGGGATAGAGGCATAGAGGGAGGGATAGAGGGAGGGATAGAGACAGAGGGAGGGATAGAGAGAGGGATAGAGACAGAGGGAGGGATAGTGAGAGGGATAGAGAGAGTGATAGAGGCATAGAGGGAGGGATAGTGAGAGGGATAGTGAGAGGGATAGAGAGAGTGATAGAGGCATAGAGGGAGGGATAGAGGGAGGGATAGTGAGAGGGATAGTGAGAGGGATAGAGGGAGGGATAGAGACAGAGGGAGGGATATAGACAGAGGGAGGGATAGTGAGAGGGATACTGAGAGGGACAGAGACATAGAGGGAGGGATAGAGACAGAGGGAGGGATAGAGGCATAGAGGGAGGGATAGAGGGAGGGATAGAGAGAGGGATAGAGGGATAGAGGGAGGGATAGAGGGAGGGATAGAGGGAGGGATAGAGGGATAGAGGGAGGGATAGAGGGAGGGATAGAGGGAGGGATAGAGAGAGGGATAGAGGGATAGAGGGAGGGATAGAGACAGAGGGAGGCATAGAGGGAGGGAGAGGGAGGCATAGAGGGAGGGATAGTGAGAGGGATAGAGACAGAGGGAGGGATAGATGGAGGGATAGAGACAGAGGGAGGGATAGTGAGAGGGATAGAGAGAGTGATAGAGACAGAGGGAGGGATAGAGGGAGGGATAGAGACAGAGGGAGGGATAGTGAGAGGGATAGAGAGAGGGATAGAGACAGAGGGAGGGATAGAGGGAGGGATAGAGACAGAGGGAGGGATAGTGAGAGGGATAGAGAGAGTGATAGAGACAGAGGGAGGGATAGAGGGAGGGATAGAGACAGAGGGAGGGATAGAGGGAGGGATAGAGACAGAGGGAGGGATAGTGAGAGGGATAGAGACAGAGGGAGGGATAGAGGGAGGGATAGAGGGAGGGATAGAGACAGAGGGAGGGATAGTGAGAGGGATAGTGAGAGGGATAGAGGGAGGGATAGTGAGAGGGATAGAGACATAGAGGGAGGGATAAGAGGGAGGGATAGAGACAGAGGGAGGGATAGAGGCATAGAGGGAGGGATAGAGGGAGGGATAGAGACAGAGGGAGGGATAGAGAGAGGGATAGAGACAGAGGGAGGGATAGTGAGAGGGATAGAGAGAGTGATAGAGGCATAGAGGGAGGGATAGTGAGAGGGATAGTGAGAGGGATAGAGAGAGTGATAGAGGCATAGAGGGAGGGATAGAGGGAGGGATAGTGAGAGGGATAGTGAGAGGGATAGAGGGAGGGATAGAGACAGAGGGAGGGATATAGACAGAGGGAGGGATAGTGAGAGGGATACTGAGAGGGACAGAGACATAGAGGGAGGGATAGAGACAGAGGGAGGTATAGTGAGAGGGATAGAGACATAGAGGGAGGGATAGAGACAGAGGGAGGGATAGTGAGAGGGATAGAGACATAAAGGAAGGGATAGAGACAGAGGGAGGGATAGTGAGATGGATAGTGAGAGGGATAGAGACATAGAGGGAGGGATAGAGACAGAGGGAGGGATAGTGAGAGGGATAGTGAGAGGGATAGAGAGAGTGATAGAGGCATAGAGGGAGGGATAGTGAGAGGGATAGAGGCATAGAGGGAGGGATATAGGGAGGGATAGTGAGAGGGATAGAGGGAGGGATAGAGACAGAGAGAGGGATAGTGGGAGGGATAGAGACAGAGGGAGGGATAGAGACAGAGGGAGGGATAGAGACAGAGGGAGGGATAGTGAGAGGGATAGTGAGAGGGATAGAGAGAGTGATAGAGGGAGGGATAGAGACAGAGGGAGGGATAGTGAGAGGGATAGAGACAGAGGGAGGGATAGAGGGAGGGATAGAGACAGAGGGAGGGATAGTGAGAGGGATAGTGAGAGGGATAGAGGGAGGGATAGTGAGAGGGATAGAGACATAGAGGGAGGGATAAGAGGGAGGGATAGAGACAGAGGGAGGGATAGAGGCATAGAGGGAGGGATAGAGGGAGGGATAGAGACAGAGGGAGGGATAGAGAGAGGGATAGAGACAGAGGGAGGGATAGTGAGAGGGATAGAGAGAGTGATAGAGGCATAGAGGGAGGGATAGTGAAAGGGATAGTGAGAGGGATAAAGAGAGTGATAGAGGCATAGAGGGAGGGATAGAGGGAGGGATAGTGAGAGGGATAGTGAGAGGGATAGAGGGAGGGATAGAGACAGAGGGAGGGATATAGACAGAGGGAGGGATAGTGAGAGGGATACTGAGAGGGATAGAGACATAGAGGGAGGGATAGAGACAGAGGGAGGTATAGTGAGAGGGATAGAGACATAGAGGGAGGGATAGAGACAGAGGGAGGGATAGTGAGAGGGATAGAGACATAAAGGGAGGGATAGAGACAGAGGGAGGGATAGTGAGAGGGATAGTGAGAGGGATAGAGACATAGAGGGAGGGATAGAGACAGAGGGAGGGATAGTGAGAGGGATAGTGAGAGGGATAGAGAGAGTGATAGAGGCATAGAGGGAGGGATAGAGACAGAGGGAGGGATAGAGACAGAGGGAGGGATAGTGGGAGGGATAGAGACAGAGGGAGGGATAGAGACAGAGGGAGGGATAGTGGGAGGGATAGAGACAGAGGGAGGGATAGAGACAGAGGGAGGGATAGTGAGAGGGATAGTGAGAGGGATAGAGAGAGTGATAGAGGCATAGAGGGAGGGATAGTGAGAGGGATAGAGGGAGGGATAGAGACAGAGGGAGGGATAGTGGGAGGGATAGAGACAGAGGGAGGGATAGAGACAGAGGGAGGGATAGAGACAGAGGGAGGGATAGAGACAGAGGGAGGGATAGAGGGAGGGATAGTGAGAGGGATAGTGAGAGGGATAGAGAGAGTGATAGAGGCATAGAGGGAGGGATAGTGAGAGGGATAGAGGCATAGAGGGAGGGATAGAGGGAGGGATAGTGAGAGGGATAGTGAGAGGGATAGAGGGAGGGATAGAGGCATAGAGGGAGGCATAGAGGGAGGGATAGTGAGAGGGATAGTGAGAGGGATAGTGAGAGGGATAGAAACAGAGGGAGGGATAGAGGGAGGGATAGAGGGAGGGATAGAGACAGAGGGAGGGATAGAGGGAGGGATAGAGACAGAGGGAGGGATAGAGGGAGGGATAGAGACAGAGGGAGGGATAGAGGGAGGGATAGAGACAGAGGGAGGGATAGAGGGAGGGATAGAGACAGAGGGAGGGATAGAGGGAGGGATAGAGACAGAGGGAGGGATAGAGGGAGGGATAGAGACAGAGGGAGGGATAGAGAGAGGGATAGAGACAGAGGGAGGGATAGTGAGAGGGATAGAGAGAGGGATAGAGAGAGTGATAGAGGCATAGAGGGAGGGATAGAGGGAGGGATAGTGAGAGGGATAGTGAGAGGGATAGAGGGAGGGATAGAGACAGAGGGAGGGATATAGACAGAGGGAGGGATAGTGAGAGGGATAGAGACATAAAGGAAGGGATAGAGACAGAGGGAGGGATAGTGAGAGGGATAGTGAGAGGGATAGAGACATAGAGGGAGGGATAGAGACAGAGGGAGGTATAGTGAGAGGGATAGAGACATAGTGTCATGTTTGTCATTTATTATCATGTCTTGTCCCTGTGCTCCCCATGCTATTCGTTTCCCTCTGCTGGTCTTATTTGGTTCTTTCCCTCCTTCTATCTCTCTCCCCCTCCCTCTCTCACTCTCTCGCTCTCTCTTCTCTCTATCGTTCCGTTCCTGCTCCCAGCTGTTCCTATTCCCCTAATCATCATTTAGTCTTCCCACACCTGTTCCCGATCCTTTCCCCTGATTAGAGTCCCTATTTATTCCTTTGTGATCCGTTCCTGTCCCGTCGGTTCCTTGTATTGTATTCACCATGCTGTGATTGCGTTTCGCCCTGTCCTGTCGTGTTTTTGCCGTGATTGTGTATCGCCCTGTCCTGTCGTGTTTTTGCCTTCATCAGATGCTGCGTGTGAGCAGGTGTCTCTGTCGACTACGGCCTGCGCCTACCCGAAGCGACCTGCAGTCTGTGGCCGCTTCTCCAGTTGTTTCCCCTCTACAAGTCTAGAGGATTTCTGTTATTCCGTTTTGGACTTAAATAAACTCTGTTTCTGTTAAGTCGCTTTTGGGTCCTCTTTCACCTGCATGACACATAGAGGGAGGGATAGAGACAGAGGGAGGGATAGTGAGAGGGATAGAGACATAAAGGAAGGGATAGAGACAGAGGGAGGGATAGTGAGAGGGATAGTGAGAGGG
>NC_060185.1:3582698-3597698 GCF_021184085.1 Oncorhynchus gorbuscha
TAGAGAGAGAGACAAGCAACAAGCTTGACACACCTGTATTTGGGGAGTTTCTCAAAATCAAATCAAAAATCAAATCAAATTGTATTTGTCACATACACATGGTTAGCAGATGTTAATGCGAGTGTAGCGAAATGCTTGTGCTTCTAGTTCCGACAATGCAGTGATAACCAACAAGTAATCTAACTAACAATTCCAAAACTACTGTCTTATACACAGTGTAAGGGGATAAGGAACATGTACATAAGGATATATGAATGAGTGATGGTACAGGGCAGCATACAGTAGATGGTATCGAGTACAGTATATACATATGAGATGAGTATGTAGACAAAGTAAACAAAGTGGCATAGTTAAAGTGGCTAGTGATACATGTATTACATAAGGATGCAGTCGCTGATATAGAGTACAATATATACTTATGCATATGAGATGAATAATGTAGGGTAAGTAACATTATATAAGGTAGCATTGTTTAAAGTGGCTAGTGATATATTTACATAATTTCCCATCAATTCCCATTATTAAAGTGGCTGGAGTTGGGTCAGTGTCAATGACAGTGTGTTGGCAGCAGCCACTCAATGTTAGTGGTGGCTGTTTAACAGTCTGATGGCCTTGAGATAGAAGCTGTTTTTCAGTCTCTCGGTCCCAGCTTTGATGCACCTGTACTGACCTCGCCTTCTGGATGATAGCGGGGTGAACAGGCAGTGGCTCGGGTGGTTGATGTCCTTGATGATCTTTATAGCCTTCCTGTAACATCGGGTGGTGTAGGTGTCCTGGAGGGCAGGTAGTTTGCCCCCGGTGATGCGTTGTGCAGTCCTCACTACCCTCTGGAGAGCCTTACGGTTGAGGGCGGAGCAGTTGCCGTACCAGGCGGTGATACAGCCTGCCAGGATGCTCTCGATTGTGCATCTGTAGAAGTTTGTGAGTGCTTTTGGTGACAAGCCAAATTTCTTCAGCCTCCTGAGGTTGAAGAGGCGCTGCTGCGCCTTCTTCACGACGCTGTCATTGTGAGTAGACCAATTCAGTTTGTCTGTGATGTGTATGCCGAGGAACTTAAAACTTGCTACCCTCTCCACTACTGTTCCATCGATGTGGATAGGGGGGTGTTCCCTCCGCTGTTTCCTGAAGTCCACAATCATCTCCTTAGTTTTGTTGACGTTGAGTGTGAGGTTATTTTCCTGACACCACACTCCGAGGGCCCTCACCTCCTCCCTGTAGGCCGTCTCCTGGTTGTTGGTAATCAAGCCTACCACTGTTGTGTCGTCCGCAAACTTGATGATTGAGTTGGAGGCGTGCGTGGCCACGCAGTCGTAGGTGAACAGGGAGTACAGGAGAGGGCTCAGAACGCACCCTTGTGGGGCCCCAGTGTTGAGGATCAGCGGGGAGGAGATGTTGTTGCCTACCCTCACCACCTGGGGGTGGCCCGTCAGGAAGTCCAGTACCCAGTTGCACAGGGCGGGATCGAGACCCAGGGTCTCGAGCTTGATGACGAGCTTGGAGGGTACTATGGTGTTGAATGCCGAGCTGTAGTCGATGAACAGCATTCTCACATAGGTATCCCTCTTGTCCAGGTGGGTTAGGGCAGTGTGCAGTGTGGTTGAGATTGCATCGTCTGTGGACCTAAACACACCGGCCAGCTGGTCTGCGCATGCTCTGAGGGCGCGGCTGGGGATGCCATCTGGGCTTGCAGCCTTGCGAGGGTTAACACGTTTAAATGTCTTACTCACCTCGGCTGCAGTGAAGGAGAGACCGCATGTTTTCGTTGCAGGCCGTGTCAGTGGCACTGTATTGTCCTCAAAGCTGGCAAAAAAGTTATTTAGTCTGCCTGGGAGTAAGACATCCTGGTCCGTGACTGGGCTGGGTTTCTTCTTGTAGTCTGTGTAGACCCTGCCACATGCCTCTTGTGTCGGAGCCATTGAATTGAGATTCTACTTTGTCTCTGTACTGACGCCTGGCTTCTTTAATAGCCTTGCGGAGGGAATTTTTAATTTTTAATTTTACCTTTATTTAACCAGGCAAGTCAGTTAAGAACATATTCTTATTTTCAATGACGGCCTGGGAACAGTGGGTTAACTGCCTGTTCAGGGGCAGAACGACAGATTTGTACCTTGTCAGCTCGGGGGTTTGAACTCGCAACCTTCCGGTTACTAGTCCAACGCTCTAACCACTAGGCTACGCTGCCGCCTCAAGGGGTCTGAATAGCTGCACTGTTTGTATTACCAGACACCTTGCCCTGATTAAAAGCCGTGGTTCACGCTTTCAGTTTCACGCGAATGCTGCCATCTATCCACGGTTTCTGTTTAGGGAATTTTTTTATCGTTGCTATGGGAACATTCTTCTCTGCAGATCCTCTCAAGCTCTGTCAGGTTGGATGGGGAGTTTCTCCCATTCTTCTCTGCAGATCCTCTCAAGTTCTGTCAGGTTGGATGGGGAGCGTTGCTGCACAGCTATTTTCAGGTCTCTCCAGAGATGTTTGATCCGGTTCAAGTCCGGGCTCTGACTGGACCACTCAAGGACATTCAGAGATTTTCCCCGAATCCACTCCTGCGTTGTCTTGGCTGTATGCTCAGGGTCAGTGTCCTGTTGGAAGATGAACCTTCGCCCTAGTCTGAGATCCTGAAGCAGGTTTTCATCGAGTATCTCTCTGAACTTTGCTCTGTTCATGCTCTGCCGCTGAATAACATCCCCACATCATGATGCTGCCACCACCATGTTTCACCGTAGGGATGGTGCCAGGTTTCCTCCAGACGTGACGCTTGCTGAGACTCCCCATACTGAGTAGTGGCTTCCATCTGGCCACATAACCATAAAGGCCTGATTGGTCCTGGCGTTCCAGTATAGCTTGCCATGTGGTAGCAGAGAGAGCAGCCCATGACTTGGGTGACTGGAGTCTTTGACAATTTTATGGGCTTTCCTCTGACACCACCTGTTATATAGGTCCTGGATGGCAGGAAGCTCGGCCCCAGTGATGTACTGGGCCGTACGCACTACCCTCTGTAGCACCTTACGGTGAAATGCCGAGCAGTTGCCATACCAGGCGGGGATGCAACCAGGATGCTCTCGATGGTGCAGCTGTAGATCATTTTGAGGATCTGAGGATCAATGACAAATCTTTTCAGTCTCCTGAGGGGGAAAAGGTATTGTCCTGCCCTCTTCATGTTTGGATCATGATAGTTTGCTGGTGATGTGGACACCAAGGAACTTGAAACTCTCGACCCGCTCCTCTACAGACCTGTCAATGTTAATGGGGGCCTGTTCGGCCTTCCTTTTCCTATAGTCCTTGGATGAGCTCCTTTGTCTCGCTCACATTGAGGGAGAGGTTGTTGTCCTGGCACCACACCGATCATTTAAGCAGGTTACCTTCACTTTCTTGAGCACAGGGACTATGGTGGTCTCCTTGAAACATGTAGCCATTACAGACTGGGTCAGGGAGAGGTTGAAAATGTCATTGAAGACACTTGCCAGTTTTTCCGCGTATGCTCTGAGTACACGTTCTGGTAATCTGTCTGGCCCAGAGGCTTTGTGAATGTTGACCTGTTTAAAGGTCTTGCTCACATCGGCTACAGTCATCCGGAACAACTGGTGCTCTCATGAATGCTTCAGTGTTGCTTGCCTCGAAGCAAGCATAAAATGCATTTGGCTAGTCTGGTAGGCTCGAGTCACTGGTTAGCTCGTGGCTGGCTTTCCCTTTGTAATCCTTAATGGTTTCCAGGACCTGTCACATCCAACGAGCATAAGAGCTGGTGTAGTATGATTCAATCTTAGTCCTGTATTGATGCTTTGCCTGTTTGATGGATCGTCTGAGGGCATAGTGGGATTTTTTTTTTAAGCATCCAGATTAGTGTCCTGTTCCTTGAAAGTGCCAGCTCTAGCCTTTAGCTCGGTGCGGATGTTGCCTGTAATCCATGGCCTCTGGTTGGGATATGTACGTGTGGTCACTGTAGGGATGACGTCGCCGATGCACTTATTGATGAAGCCGATGCACTTATTGATGAAGCCGATGCACTTATTGATGAAGCCGATGCACTTATTGATGAAGCCGATGCACTTATTGTTGAAGCCGATGCACTTATTGATGAAGCCGATGCACTTATTGATGAAGCCGATGCACTTATTGATGAAGCCGATGCACTTATTGATGAAGCCGATGCACTTATTGATGAAGCCGATGCACTTATTGATGAAGCCGATGCACTTATTGTTGAAGCCGATGCACTTATTGATGAAGCCGATGCACTTATTGATGAAGCCGATGCACTTATTGATGAAGCCGATGCACTTATTGATGAAGCCAGGCTCGGGGAAGAGAAGGGAAAAGATAATGGTGGTTTAAGATTGGAAGAAAATACAGATAGACCACTACTCTTTTTGGTCACCTTGGTTCCTTGGTTCCTTGATTCCTTGGTTCCTTGATTCCTTGGTTCCATAGTTCCTTGGTTCCTTGGTTCCTTGATTCCTTGGTTCCATGGTTCCTTGGTTCCATGGTTCCTTGGTTCCTTGGTTCCATGGTTCCTTTGGTTCCATAGTTCCTTGGTTCCATGGCTCCTTTGGTTCCATAGTTCCTTGGTTCCATGGCTCCTTGGCGCCTTGGTTCCATGGTTCCATAGTTCCTTGTTTCCTTTGTTCCTTTGATCCTTGGTTCCATGGTCCCTTGGTTCCATTGTTCCTTGGTTCCATAGTTCCTTGTTTCCTTTGTTCCTTTGATCCTTGGTTCCATGGTTCCTTGGTCCCTTGGTTCCATGGTTCTATTCTAATCCTAGTAGACCCAACTGATGATATTACAGATCAAATAACCATAATAAACCACTCTATAATCTGCATGCAGAACATTGTGTAAACATGAGACAAGAACATTTGATTTCCCCGTATATGCATATTGTGAAATCAGATCCACTATATTGAATTGGTTCAGTTGTAATGATTTTCAGAGTAGTTTAGCTATAGGGGCCATTTTCACACATACAGGACAATAGTTTAGCTACAGTGGCCATCTTCCGGCGAGACTAAGAACATTAGCAGGGATACCAGGCTAGACTATGTAGGGTCACAGTAGCAGGGACACCAGGCTAGACTCACAAAGGGACACAGGTGACTGAAGGGTCACAGTAGCAGGGACACCATGAAGGGTCACAGTAGCAGGGACACCAGGCTAGACTATGAAGGGTCACAGTAGCAGGGACACCAGGCTAGACTATGAAGGGTCACAGTAGCAGGGACACCAGGCTAGACTATGAAGGGTCACAGTAGCAGGGACACCAGGCTAGACTATGAAGGGTCACAGTAGCAGGGACACCAGGCTAGACTATGAAGGGTCACAGTAGCAGGGACACCAGGCTAGACTATGAAGGGTCACAGTAGCAGGGACACCAGGCTAGACTATGAAGGGTCACAGTAGCAGGGACACCAGGCTAGACTATGTAGGGTCACAGTAGCAGGGACACCAGGCTAGACTATGAAGGGTCACAGTAGCAGGGACACCAGGCTAGACTATGAAGGGTCACAGTAGCAGGGACACCAGGCTAGACTATGAAGGGTCACAGTAGCAGGGACACCAGGCTAGACTATGTAGGGTCACAGTAGCAGGGACACCAGGCTAGACTATGAAGGGTCACAGTAGCAGAGATATGAGAATAGTTCCCGAAGTGTAAAGTTACTCTGCCCGGAGAAGACTGAACGTCTCACATGGCACCCTATTCCCTTCATAGTCCACTACTTTTGACCAGGGCCCATAGATCTCTGGTTAAAAAAAGTAGAGTACTCTTTATGGAATATGGTGCAATTTGGGACACAGCCCCTAGTCTCTATGGTTTAATAATATCCGCTGGATAACAAACACCGGACCGATTAATCATCTCTGAGCAACAACATTTAGGGAGGCAACCCGAATGGCACCCTATCACCTATGTAGTGCACTACTTCTGACCAGAGGCTCTGGTCAAAAGTAGTGCACTTTGTTAGATAAAGGGTACCGTTTGGGATGCCGTCGTAGAGGTGGCTGTGGAGGAACATCTATGGAAATGCACTTTCCAGGAAGAGACGTTATTGGCGGAGGAGAAGAAGAAGCACTGGGTGCTGAAATGACTATTGATTAACAAGTCAATGTAATTCCCTCTGTTTTAAAGAAAGCTATGTTTGTCGCATTGGGTTTGTAGCGATGTCGTACTTGCGCACCAGATTATTGCAGCTCTTAAAGTGGATATTGATTGAGATGAAAACATATTTAATGATGATGTTCATCTTGAATAGCCGGTGTAACCTTGTACAATTGTAGGTAAATAATTCATTTTCGGTGATTTGTGATCCTCGACATAAATAGTCATTATTGATAGAACTCATTATTGATGGAACTCATTATTGATAGAACTCATGATTGATAGAACTCATGATTGATAGAACTCATGATTGATAGAACTCATGATTGATAGAACTCATGATTGATAGAACTCATTATTGATGGAACTCATGATTGATAGAACTCATTATTGATAGAACTCATTATTGATAGAACTCATGATTGATAGAACTCATTATTGATAGAACTCATTATTGATAGAACTCATTATTGATGGAACTCATTATTGATAGAACTCATGATTGATAGAACTCATGATTGATAGAACTCATTATTGATAGAACTCATTATTGATAGAACTCATGATTGATAGAACTCATGATTGATAGAACTCATGATTGATAGAACTCATGATTGATAGAACTCATTATTGATAGAACTCATGATTGATAGAACTCATGATTGATAGAACTCATGATTGATAGAACTCATGATTGATAGAACTCATTATTGATAGAACTCATGATTGATAGAACTCATGATTGATAGAACTCATGATTGATAGAACTCATTATTGATAGAACTCATTATTGATGGAACTCATTATTGGTCAAATCAAAGTGTATTTGTCACGTGTGCCGAATACAACAAATGTAGACCTTACAGTGAAATGCTTACTTACAGGTCCCTAACCAACAGTGCAATTTTTAAGTACATTTTTTAAAAGTAAAATTAGGTGAACAATAGAACTAAAGAAATAAAAACAACAGTCAAAAGAGAGTGAAAAATAACAGTAGAGAGGTTATATACAGAGAGAGGTTATATACAGTAGAGGGGCTATATACAGAGAGAGGTTATATACAGTAGAGAGGTTATATACAGAGAGAGGTTATATACAGTAGAGGGGCTATATACAGAGAGAGGTTATATACAGTAGAGAGGTTATATACAGAGAGAGGTTATATACAGTAGAGGGGCTATATACAGAGAGAGGTTATATACAGTAGAGAGGTTATATACAGTAGAGAGGCTATATACAGTAGAGAGGCTATATATAGTAGAGAGGTTATATACAGTAGAGAGGTTATATACAGAGAGAGGTTATATACAGTAGAGGGGCTATATACAGTAGAGGGGCTATATACAGAGAGAGGTTATATACAGTAGAGAGGTTATATACAGAGAGAGGTTATATACAGTAGAGAGATTATATACAGTAGAGAGGTTATATACAGTAGAGAGGTTATATACAGTAGAGAGGTTATATACAGAGAGAGGTTATATACAGTAGAGAGGTTATATACAGAGAGAGGTTATATACAGTAGAGAGGTTATATACAGTAGAGAGGTTATATACAGTAGAGAGGCTATATACAGTAGAGAGGTTATATACAGAGAGAGGTTATATACAGTAGAGAGGTTATATACAGAGAGAGGTTATATACAGTAGAGAGGTTATATACAGTAGAGAGGTTATATACAGAGAGAGGTTATATACAGTAGAGAGGTTATATACAGAGAGAGGTTATATACAGTAGAGGGGCTATATACAGAGAGAGGTTATATACAGTAGAGAGGTTATATACAGTAGAGAGGTTATATACAGTAGAGGGGCTATATACAGAGAGAGGTTATATACAGTAGAGAGGCTATATACAGTAGAGAGGTTATATACAGAGAGAGGTTATATACAGTAGAGAGGTTATATACAGAGAGAGGTTATATACAGTAGAGAGGTTATATACAGTAGAGAGGTTATATACAGAGAGAGGTTATATACAGTAGAGAGGCTCTATACAGTAGAGATGTTATATACAGTAGAGAGGTTATATACAGTAGAGAGGCTATATACAGTAGAGAGGTTATATACAGTAGAGAGGTTATATACAGTAGAGGTTATATACAGTAGAGAGGTTATATACAGAGAGAGGCTATATACAGTAGAGAGGCTCTATACAGTAGAGAGGTTATATACAGTAGAGAGGTTATATACAGTAGAGAGGCTATATACAGTAGAGAGGCTATATACAGTAGAGAGGCTATATACAGTAGAGAGGTTATATACAGTAGAGAGGCTATATACAGTAGAGAGGCTATATACAGTAGAGAGGCTATATACAGTAGAGAGGCTATATACAGTAGAGAGGTTATATACAGAGAGAGGTTATATACAGTAGAGAGGTTATATACAATAGAGAGGCTATATACAGTAGAGAGGCTATATACAGTAGAGAGGCTATATACAGTAGAGAGGCTATATACAGTAGAGAGGCTATATACAGTAGAGAGGCTATATACAGACACGGGTTAGTCAGGCTGATTGAGGTAGTATGTACATGTAGATATGGTTAAAGGGACTATGCATATAAGATAAACAGAGAGTAGCAGCAGCGTAAAAGAGGGGGAGGCACACAATGCAGATAGTCCAGGTAGCCATTTGATTACCTGTTCAGGAGTCTTATGGCTTGGGGGGTAAAAACGTTTGAGAAGCATTTTTGTCCTAGACTTGGCACTCCGGTACCGCTTGCCATGCAGTAGTAGAGGGAACAGTCTATGACTGGGGTGGCTGGGGTCTTTGACCATTTCTAGGGCCTTCCTCTGACACCGCCTGGTGTAGAGGTCCTGGATGGCAGGAAGCTTGGCCCCAGTGATGTACTGGGCTGTACGCACTACCCACTAGCCTCGGCCGAGCAGTTGCCATACCAGTTAGTGATGCAACCACTCAGGATGCTCTCGATGGTGCAGCTGTAGAACCTTTTGAGGATCTGAGGTCGCATGCCAAATCTTTTTTCGTTTCCTGAGGGGGAAAAGGTTTGTCGTGCCCTTTTCACAACTGTCTTGGTGTGTTTGGACCATTCTAGTTTGTTGTTGATGTGGACACCAAGGAACTTGAAGCTCTCAACCTGCTCCACTACAGCCCCGTCGATGAGAATGGGGGCGTGCTTGGTCCTCATTTTCCTGTAGTCCACAATCATCTCCTTTGTCTTGATTAAGTTGAGGGAGAGGTTGTTATTCTGGCCCCACCTGGCCAGGTCTCTGACCTCCTCTGACCTAGGCTCTCTCGTCGTTCAGGTCTACCACCGTTTTGTCGTCTGCAAACTTAATGATAGTGTTGGAGTCGTGCCTGGCCATGCAGTCGTGGGTGAACAGGGAGTACAGGAGGGGACTGAGCACGCACCCCTGTGGAGCTCCAGTGTTGAGGATCAGAGTGGCAGATGTGTTGCAACCTACCCTCACCACCTGGGGGTGGCCCGTCAGGAAGTCCAGGATCCAGTTGCAGAGGAAGGTGTTTAGTCCCAGGATCCTTAGCTTAGTGATGAGCTTTGAGGACACTGTGGTGTTGAACGCTGAGCTGTAGTCAATGAACAGCATTGTCATGTAGGTGTTCCTTTTGTCCAGGTGGGAAAGGGCAGTGTGGAGTGCACGCTATTCTTGTTAGAGCCAATTTGCACTGTTCTGTGAAGGGAGTAGTACACAGTGTTGTACGAGATCTTCAGTTTCTTGGCAATTTCTCGTATGGAATAGCCTTCATTTCTCAGAACAAGAATAGACTGACGAGTTTCAAAAGAAAGTTCTTTGTTTCTGGCCATTTTGAGCCTGTAATCGAACCCACAAATGCTGATGCTCCAGATACTCAACTAGTCTAAAGAAGGACAGTTTTATTGCTTCTTTAATCTGAACAGTTTTTAGCTGTGCTAAAATAATTGCAAAATGGTTTTCTAATGATTAGTTAGCCTTTTAAAATGATGAACTTGGATTAACTAACACAACGTGCCATTGGAACACAGCAGTGATTGTTGCCTATGTAGATATTCCATTTTAAAAATCTGCCGTTTCCAGCAACAAAATTAATTTACAACAATTTGATGTTATTTTAATGAACTAAAAGATGTTTCTTAGTGACCCCAAACTTTTTGGGGGTCACATATGACATGAGTAACGTAAGATATGTCAACATAATTAAAAATACATTATTAAAGTGACCAATGATTTCTGTCTGTCGGCAGCAGCCTCTGTGCTAGTGATGGCTGTTTAACAGTCTGATAGCCTTGAGATAGAAGCTGACTAGTGGTGGTTGTTTAACAGTCTGATAGCCTTGAGATAGAAGCTGTTTTTCAGTCTCTCGGTCCCAGCTTTGATGCACCTGTACTGACCTCGCCTTTTGGATGATAGCAGGGTGAACAGGCGGTGGCTCGGTTGGTTGTTGTCCTTGATGATCTTTTTGACCTTCCTGTGACATCGGGTGGTGTTGGTGTCCTGGAGGGTAGGTAGTTTGCACCCGGTGATGCGTTGTGCAGACCTCACTACCCTCTGGAGAGCCTTACGGTTGTGGGCACAGCAGTTGCCGTACCAGGCGGTGATACAGCCCGGCAGGATGCTCTCGATTGTGCATAATGTAAATGTTTGTAAGGATTTTAGGTTTTAGGCCAAATTCCTTCAGCCTTCTGAGGTTGAAGACACTCCGAGAAACCCTCACCTCCTCTCTGTAGGCTGTCTCGTCGTTGTTGGTAATCAAGCCTTCTACTGTTGTGTCTTTTGCAAACTTGATGATTGAGTTGGAGGTGTGAATGGTCTATCGGGGGAACAGGGAATACAGATAAAATCAAATCAAATCAAATGTATATAGCCCTTCGTACATCAGCTGATATCTCAAAGTGCTGTACAGAAACCCAGCCTAAAACCCCAAACAGCAAGCAATGCAGATGTAGATCCAGGTCTGGGACAGGTAGCAGGTCTGGGACAGGTAGCACGTCCGGTGAACAGGTAGCAGGTCTGGGACAGGTAGCAGGTCTGGGACAGGTAGCAGATAGCAGCTCTGGGACAGGTAGAAGGTCTGGGACAGGTAGCACGTCCGGTGAACAGGTAGCAGGTCTGGGACAGGTAGCAGGTCTGGGACAGGTAGAAGATAGCAGGTCTGGGACAGGTAGAAGGTCTGGGACAGGTAGCACGTCCGGTGAACAGGTAGCAGGTCTGGGACAGGTAGCAGGTCTGGGACAGGTAGAAGATAGCAGGTCTGGGACAGGTGCCACGTCCGGTGAACAGGTAGCAGGTCTGGGACAGGTAGCAGGTCTGGCACAGGTAGCAGGTCTGGGACAGGTAGAAGGTCTGGGACAGGTAGCAGGTAGCAGGTCTGGGACTGGTAGCAGGTCTGGGACAGGTAGCAGGTCTGGGACAGGTAGCAGGTCTGGGACAGGTAGCAGGTAGCAGGTCTGGGACTGGTAGCAGGTCTGGGACAGGTAGCAGGTCTGGGACAGGTAGCACGTCTGGTGAACAGGTAGCAGGTCTGGAACAGGTAGCAGGTCTGGGACAGGTAGCAGGTCTGGGACAGGTAGCAGGTCTGGGACAGGTAGCAGGTCTGGGACAGGTAGAATGTCTGGGACAGGTAGCACATCCGGTGAACAGGTAGCAGGTCTGGGACAGGTAGCAGGTCTGGGACAGGTAGCAGGTAGCAGGTCTGGGACAGGTAGAAGGTCTGGGACAGGTAGCAGGTAGCAGGTCTGGGACAGGTAGCAGGTAGCAGGTATGGGACAGGTAGCAGTTATGGGACAGTTAGCAGGTCTGGGACAGGTAGCAGGTCTGGGACAGGTAGAAGGTCTGGGACAGGTACCACATCCGCTGAACAGGTGAACAGGAGGGTGCTGAGAACCCTTTTGGGCTTGGAGGGTACTATGGTATAAAGTGAATAAAGTGTCTGAATACTTGTTTATTTTTTTATACATTTGCAAAAGTTTATAAAATCCAGTTTTTTTTGCCTCCTAGTCATTATGGAATAGTGTGTGTGGATTATTATTATGTTTTAATCCATTTTAGAATATGTGGAAAAAGTCAATGGTTCTGAATACTCTCTATATATAGACATGTAGATATAATCACACCCTACTGCCTACTTTTGACCAGCGTCCATTAACAATAGGATGCCCACAGCTTAGCCAGAGCACCCCTTCATTCATCCATCCCGAGCCCCCAGCTTCATCAGTACGTTGGAGAGGGAGAGAGAGACAGAGAGAGACAGAGAGAGACAGAGAGAGAGAGAGAGAGAGAGAGAGAGAGAGAGAGAGACAGAGAGAGAGAGAGAGACAGAGAGAGAGACATAGAGAGAGAGAGAGAGAGACAGAGAGAGAGAGAGAGAGAGAGAGAGAGAGAGAGAGAGAGAGAGAGAGAGAGAGAGAGAGAGAGAGAGAGAGAGAGAGAGAGAGAGAGAGAGACATAGAGAGAGAGAGAGAGACAGAGAGACAGAGAGAGAGAGAGAGACAGAGAGAGAGACAGAGAGAGAGACATAGAGAGAGACAGAGAGACAGAGAGAGAGAGAGAGAGAGAGAGAGAGAGAGAGAGAGAGAGAGAGAGAGAGAGAGAGAGAGAGAGAGAGAGAGAGAGAGAGAGAGAGAGAGAGAGAGACAGAGAGAGAGAGAGAGAGAGCCAGAGAGAGACAGAGACAGAGAGAGAGAGAGAAAAAAACTCTCCCCTAATTAGATTCGATCGCTCATCCACTGAAGACGGTTTGAGTTTCATATTTATTTATCAATCATGCATGAGGTCACAGAGATAACACCAAGGTCAGCTAGTATTAATACGGTGTACATTTTAGGACATCCTCATCCTAAACCTCAAGCCTCACTAAGTTTTGCAGCTTCATATCAAATCAAAGCAAACTTAATTTAGGCCTGAAGTGCATTTAAAATCCCAACATTCTTTACGGGAGATTATTTTTTAAACACACAACAACAACATAACTGAAGGCCATAAAAAGAGATGAAAAATGACATAAAATTAAATTAAACAAAACAGATGTCTCAACTAACAGTAAAATCATTGATTAAAGTTGTCTCCACCCCAGCTGAGGGGGGGGGGGTCTGGAGAAATGTACCCCACTCTCACAATCATGGACAGAGCTATAGATGGAAGGACTGACCATCCTTGATACCAACATGTATAGTTTTAACAAAGTTTTGAGGCTATATAAGTGTTTGTTAACAATTCATTAGTTTAAAAACATTGCATTAAAACAAGTTTATATTTTGGGTTTCTGATTGTGTCGTTGAACTAAGCTCCCGAGACATTTATAAGTTATGTTCTTTACAAACCAACGGGTAGGCTATATATGATTAATTTATACGTTGAAAAATGGATGTTGCATCTAAGGATTCTAGCTTTAAAGTCCAAGCCTTTAACCTTGAGACTGATGGTGCCCCAATATGTACACTGTGTACATCCTAGCAGGGAGACTAACAGTAATACTCCCTGAACGCCCGCTCTGTCTTCTGTTCTGTTCTGTCTACACACACACACACACACACACACACACACACACACACACACACACACACACACACACACACACACACACACACACACACACACACACACACACGCACGCACACACACACACACACACACACACGCACGCACACACACACACACGCACACACGCACACACACACACACACACACACACACACACGCACGCACGCACGCACACACACACACACACACACACACGCACACACACACACACACACACACACGCACGCACGCACGCACGCACACACACACACACACACACACACGCACACACACACACACACGCACACACACGCACGCACACACACACACACACGCACGCACGCACACACACGCGCGCGCACACACACACACACACACGCACACACACACACGCACAAACACACACGTGCGCGCGCACGCGCGAACCAACACGCACACGCACACACACACGCACACGCAAACGCACAAACACACACACACACAAACATACACACTCTTCTGTCTTCCAGGCTCAGCTGTCTCCATCCTCAGGATAATTTATTATTGCTAGCAACACAGTCAGTTGGAGCATCTGCTGGCATCTGCAGGGCAGGTAAGTCAGCCAGATAGACCTTGGATCAGTTTAGGGGGAGAACAGGTACCTTGGATCAGTTTAGGGGGAGAACAGGTACCCTGGGTCAGTGTAGGGGGAGAACAGGTACCCTGGGTCAGTGTAGGGGGAGAACAGGTACCCTGGGTCAGTGTAGGGGAGAACAGGTACCCTGGGTCAGTGTAGGGGGAGAACAGGTACCCTGGGTCAGTGTAGGGGGGACAGGTACCCAGGTACCCTGGGTCAGTGTAGGGGAGAACAGGTACCCTGGGTCAGTGTAGGGGGAGAACAGGTACCCTGGGTCAGTGTAGGGGAGAACAGGTACCCTGGGTCAGTGTAGGGGGAGAACAGGTACCCTGGGTCAGTGTAGGGGGAGAACAGGTACCCTGGGTCAGTTTAGGGGGGAGAACAGGTACCCTGGGTCAGTGTAGGGGAGAACAGGTACCCTGGGTCAGTGTAGGGGGAGGACAGGTACCCTGGGTCAGTGTAGGGGGAGAACAGGTACCCTGGGTCAGTGTAGGGGGAGGACAGGTACCCTGGGTCAGTGTAGGGGAGAACAGGTACCCTGGGACCCTGGGTCAGTGTGGGGAGAACAGGTACCCTGGGTACCCTGGGTCAGTGTAGGGGAGAACAGGTACCCTGGACCCTGGGTCAGTTTAGGGGGAGAACAGGTACCCTGGGTCAGTGTAGGGGGAGAACAGGTACCCTGGGTAAAGGACAGGTACCCTGGATCAGTTTAGGGGGGAGAACAGGTACCCTGGGTAAAGGACAGGTACCCTGGATCAGTGTAGGGGGAGAACAGGTACCCCTAGGGGGAGACCAGGTACCCTGGGTCAGT